>NW_028225383.1:342500-532355 GCF_052327205.1 Somniosus microcephalus
AGTCGGGTGCCCGTCGCTCCGAATCCAGCCCGGGGTTTACGTGTGACCAACTGGGCGGCCGTTTGGACCCGGTTGGCCTGGAAGGGGTCCTCAACGGCGGTAGATTGCCTGGGTTTGGCCGGCCGGCAGTCGAACGCCTTTCGCTCCGGACTCCCGTGTCCGATTTCGGTCAGGGAGGGCTCGTTGGAAAGCCCCGGCGCTGGCGCATACTATATTATCGGACTGGACCCCGGCAAGTTCGGATAAGTCTCGCTGTCCCGTACCGGCTGTCGTGCCGTCGGTCAGCGGCAGCTTATCGGGGATAACTTCGGGAAGAAAAGTCCGATCCGGTCGGGGTCAACTGACGCTGAACGGGGTGGCGCGGCTACACAGACCAGTACCGCGCTTTTGTAGCTGCCTCTTTCCGGGGCCGAGGTACAGCCGTTGGCTGGAGACCGCTTTCCGTCAGTTGGGTCGGCGGGGCGGGGCCGGTCCTGCACGCGCGAGCTGCCTGGGCAAGCCAGAGGCAAGCGGCAGGAGGCGGAACCGGAAAGGAGTCGGTCCGACACCGGGAAGTCGGGTGCCCGTCGCTCGGAAGCGAGCCCAGGGTTTTCGTGTGTAATCTGGCGGGCCTTTGGACCAGGTTCGGCCAGGCGGCAGTGGAGCACACAGACACTCACATGCACTGAGAGAGACAGAGAGAAGAGAGAGATACACAGAGTGAGAAAGACAAAGTCAACTCAGTAACTGAAATTTGAAAACTGACAACTGGGTAACCAAAAGCCAGAGCGACAAATGAGTAACCAAAGAGGCAACTCATTAACTGAATACTTGGCATTCACATTGGGGACGGTGGTTCGATGTGAACGCATTCGGCCGCCTTACCGGGGCCTCGGGTGCTGCTTTCCCGCTTGGGGAACCGAGTTGGGGTCGGCAAATGGCCTTGTTCATTGTCTGAAACACTGGTTACTGAGTTGTCAAGGTAGGAAATCATAGACCAAAAGGGCAACTCATTAACTGAAATTTGAACATGGACAACTGGTTAACCAAAAGTCAGAGCGACAAATGATCAACCAAGGAGGCAACTCAGTAACTGAATACCTGGCATTCACATTGGGGACGGAAGTCCGATGGGAATGGATTCGGCCGCCTTACCGGGGCTTCGGGTGCTGCTTTCCCGCTTGGGGAACCGAGTTGGGGTCGGCAAACGGCCTTGTGCATTGGAGTCGGGACCAGCAGACACGAATTTAGGAAAATTGCGTGGAGGCGGGATGGAGGCCGGTTTGGGCCCGCACGCCAGTTTTGCGATTTTTATCCCCCACACGCCTCCAATCCCGCCTCCCCGGCCCTTGCAAAATCCAGCCCTATGTCTCCTTCTGGTAAATCTAAACTTCACTTTTTAAGCCTAATACTACATTCCTATGCTGTGATGCCAAGAATTGAACACAGTACTGCAGCTATGGTCTAACCATTGCTTTGTATAGCTGTGGCATAATTTCACCCTCTTATATTGTAATCCTACAGATATAAGTATCACTTTTCAATTAGCTTTTTGAATCTTTTCTGTACCAGTCGATGACCATTTAATGATATATGTACAGGGACACAAGTCTATTTGGACCTCAACTGTTTCCAGCTTAACATTATAAGGAGTGTATTCTAAATACTCCTATAAAGATCGGTAGTGGAACATCGTCACACTTGCTAATATTTAAATCAATTTGCCAGAAAATTGCACATTCACTTAATCTATGAATATCTGGTCACATTTCTTGCTTCCATCTCAACTGCTTATAATGCCGCCTATCTTATTTGTCATCGACAAACTTGGATGTGTGGCTCTCAATCCCATCAAGTAAGTCGTTAATAAAATCGGTGATTAGTTGAAGCCCCAAAAGTGATCAATCAGAGCCACCACTCGTCATATTCTGCCAATTAATGTACCTGATCATCATCTGTAAACGTTGTCTCCTGTCGTGCCACCAATTTCCTAACCAGATCAATAATTTGACTTCAATTACATGCGTTTCAAATTGAGCCCAATGTCCCATATGTGGGACTTTACCAAATGTCTTTTGCTCCATGTCTACAAGCTAATAATAAGTTGTGAACTGGGACTCATAAACCTATTTGCTCCTCAACAGTTAATAGCTTCCCATTATTTAGAAAAAACTCCGAACTATCTTACTTTGTTCCAAAGTGTGTGGTGTCACACTCGCGTACAGTGAACACGATTTGTCTTTGTTTTGCCGGCTTACTGTGTCTGTCTCTGTCCATTTGGTTACCTCGATTTCCCAACTGCACTACTAGCGGACCATCTAACTTAATGCGATCTTCAAAATACGATCTACACTGCTCCATTGCTCCATCCAAGTCAATCATAAATACAGTGAAACATTGATGATCTAATAAAGATATCTGGGGGACAGCACTTGTCACATCTGACGCAGCTGCTAAAGAGCATGTCTTTTGTGGGTGGGTTAATATTTCTGAAGTGATGGCGGTCTGAGGCAGTCAGCCTGGATTTGCGGGAGAAATGTGCTGTACAGGCTGGATTATGGACAAATAAATTGAATTTGTCGCAGATGCAATGATGCATTGCAGCCAATGAAAGTACTCTTGTGAGCCTTAAGTTGCTAGAGCGCGGATAGCTCAGTCGGTAGCGCGTCAGGCTTTTAATCTGTAGTGGTCCAGCGTTCAAGTCCCTGTTCGGGCGCTGCTTTAAATTCGCGATAATTAACTCTACATTTGGGCTTTGATCCTTTTAACAACGAAAATAACAACAGGAGCTGGCCATTTAACGCCTGGAGCCTTTCTGCTATTTAATTAAATGATCTATCGATATCCATTTCCATTTCTTGGCTCCAGGTCCCTTAATACCTTTGGTTAACACACATCTCTCAATCTCAAGTTGACAATTACCCCAGCTTTAATTGCTGTTTGCGGAAGTGTGTTACAAATTTCTGCCACACAAACTTCTCTCCTGAAAGACTTGGATCTAATGTTGAGGCTGTGGCCCCTACTCCCAGATGGATCAATGATCAGAAATAGCTTCTCGCTATCTACACTAGCAGTTCCACTTAATATCGTGAATACTTCAATAAAATCACCACTTAAGCTTCTAAATTCAAGGGAAAAAACCCGAGTTTGTGCAATATCCCGTTGTACTTTGTCGCTTGGACTCTATGTCTCCTTCTGGTATATCTATACTTCACTTTTTAAACCTAATAGTACATTCCTAAGCTGTGATGCCAAGAGTTGAACACAGTACCGCAGCTGTGGTCTAACCAGTGCTTTGTATAGCTGTGGCATAATTTCAGTCTCTTACATTGTAATCCTACAGATATAAGTATCACTTTTCAAATGCTTTTTGAATCTGTTCTGTACCTGCCCATGACCATATAATTCTATATGTACAGGGAGACAAGTCTATTTGGATCTCAACTGTTTCCAGCTTAACATTATAAGGAGTGTATTCTAAATACTCCTATAAAGATCGGTAGTGGATCACGTCACACATGCTAATATTTAAATCAAATTGCCAAAAAATTGGCCATTCACTTAATCTATGAATATCTGGTCAAATTTCTTGCTTCCATCTCAACTGCTTATAATGCTGCCTATCTTTTTTGTCATCGTCAAACTTGGATGTGTGGCTCTCAATCCCATCAAGTAAGTCGTTAATAAAATCGGTGATTAGTTGAGGCCCCAAAAGTGATTAATCAGAGACACCACTCGTCATATTCTGCCAATTAATGTACCTGATCATCACCCGTAAACGTTGTCTCATGTCGTGCCACCAATTTCGTAACCAGTTCAATAATTTGCCTTAAATTACATGCGTTCAAATTTAGCCCAATGTCCCATATGCAGGACTTTATCCAATGTCCTTTGCTCCATGTCTACAAGCTAATAATAATTTGTGAACTCGGACTCATAAACCTCTTTGCTCCTCAACTGTTAATAGCTTCCCATTATTTAGAAAATACTCAGAACTATCTTACGTTGTTCCAAAGTGGATAGTGTCACACTTGCGCAGAGTGAACTCGATTTGCCTTTGTTTTGCCATCTTACTTCATCTGTCTCTGTCCCTTTGGTTACCTCCATTACACGAATGCACTATGAGCGGACCGTCTGACTTATTGCGATCTTCAAAATACGATCTACAGTGATACATTCCTCCATCCAAGTCAATCATAAATACGGTGAAAAGTTGAAGATCTAATACAGATATCTGGGGACTGCACTTGTCACATCTGAGGCCAGTGCTAAAGAGCATGTCGTTTGTGCGTGGGATAATATTTCTGAAGTGATGGCGATCTGAGGCAGTTAGTCTGGATTTGTGGGAGAAATCCGTTGTACAGGCTAGATTACGGACAAGAATATTTGTAGGAGGTGCAATGATGCACTGCAGCCAAGTATAGTACTTTGGTGAGCTTTGGTTCGGAAGAGCCCGGTTACCTCAGTCGGTAAAGCGTCAGAATTTTAATCTGAGTGTTCACGATTCAAGTCCTTGTTCGGTCGCTGCTTTTAAATCACGATACTCATCTCTACGTTCGCGCTTGGATCCTTTAACAAAGAAAACAACAATATGAGTAGGCCTTTTAACGCCTCGAGCCTCGAGCCTTTCTGTCATTCAATGAAATATGTGATCGATATCCTTTTACATCTCTACATTTGTGCACTGATTCTTCAACAATGAGATTCCTCAACATTTAGCCTCTCGAGTCCTTCTGTCATTCAATGAGATCTGTGACCTCACTCCGTTTGCATCCGTTTGCTTCAGATCCCTTAATGCTGTTAAATATAAATAAAATGCAACATGTGTTTGCAGCTGACTCTTTCTAGTTACAGTCACAGGAAATTAGAAACAGCAGGAGGCCCTTCAGCGCCTCGAACCTGCTCCGCCATTCAATTAGATTCTGGCAGGTCTGTGTCTGAACACTGCCTAACAAAAATCTATCAATCTCAATTTTGAATTTGTCAATTGGCACCCGGCCTCCATAGCGTTTTGGGAGAGACATACCAGATTTCCATAGCCCTCTGTGTGAAGAATAGATTATTACACCATCCCGGAACGGGAAAGCTCTAATTTTATGGTTATGCCCCATTGTGCTGGACCCTCTCACCAGAGGAAATAGTTTCACAATAACTTACACATATCTGCCTCCAAAGACTGTGTTGGGAGAGATAGAGTGAGCAGGGACAGGGAGAGAGAGACTGTGGAGAGACAGAGAGAGAAACACAGACTATGAGAGAGAGAGGGCGAGATACTGACTGTTGAGAGCGAGGGAGAGAGACAGACTGTGGAGAGACAGGGAGAGAAACAGTGACTGTGGAGAGAGAGGGAGAGATACATAATGTTGAGAGCGAGGGAGAGAGAGAGATTGTGGAGAGACAGGGAGAGAGACAGACTGTGAAGAGATAGGGAGAGATACAGAATGTTGAGAGCGAGGGAGAGAGACAGACCGTGGAGAGACAGGGAGAGAAACACAGACTATGGAGAGAGAGGGAGAGATACATAATGTTGAGAGCGAGGGAGAGAGACAGACTGTGGAGAGACAGGGAGAGAGACAGACTGCGAAGAGACAGGGAGAGATACAGACTGTGGAGAGCGAGGGAGAGAGACAGACTGTGGAGAGACAGGGAGAGAAACACAGACTATGGAGAGAGAGTGAGAGATACAGAATGTTGAGAGCGAGGGAGAGAGACAGACTGTGGAGAGACAGGGAGAGAGACAGACTGTGAAGAGATAGGTAGAGAGAAAGACTGTTGAGAGCTAGGGAGAAAGACAGACCGTGGAGGGAAGGTGAGAGACACAGACTGCAGAGAGAGAGTTAGAGAGACAGGTTGTGGAGAGGCAGGGAGAGAGATAGATCGTGAAGAGAGAGGGAGAGATACAGAATGTTGAGAGCGAGGGAGAGGGACAGACCGTGGAGGGAAGGTGAGAGACAGGCTGTTGAGAGATGGAAGGACAGAGTCAGAATGTGCAGAGAGAGGGAGTGAGACAGATTGTGGAGAGAGAGGGAGAGAGATAGAATGTGGAGAGAGAGGGAAAGGGACAGACTGTGGAAACAATGGGAGGGAGGCAGACTGGAAACAGAGGGAGAGGGAAATGTTGTGGAGAGAGAGGGAGAGAGACAGAATATGGAGAGCGAGAGGGAGAGACAGACTGTGGAGTGAGTGAGGAAGAAATACTTTGGAGAGAGGGAGAGAGACAGACTGTGGAGAGAGAGGGAGAGAGACATTCAGTGGAGAGATAGGGAGAGAGACAAACTGTGGAGAGAGAGGGAGAGTGATAGACTTTTGCGAGAAAGGGAGAGAGAGAGAATGTGCAGCGAGAGGGAGATGGAAAGACTGTGGAGACAGTGGCAGAAAAACAGACTTTGGAGAGGGAGGGAGAGAGACAGAATGTGCATAATGAGGGAGAGAGGAAGACTGTGGAGAGAGTAGGCGAGAGACAGACTGGGGAGAGTGAGGGAGAGAGACAGACTGTTGAGACAGAAGGAGGGAGACAGGCAGACTGTCGAGAGAGTGGGAGAGAGACAGGCTGTGGAGAGAGTGGGAGAGAGACATATTGTTGAGACAGAGGTAGTGAGACATAATGTGGAGAGATGGAACGAGACAGACTGTGGAGAGAGCGGGTGAGAGAAAGGCTATGGAGGTAGATGGAGAAAGAGAGGCATTGGAGACAGATAGAGGGATTCCGACCGGAGACAGAGGGAGAGATAATGTCTGAAGAGAGAGAGGGAGAGAAACAGAATGTGGAGACAGATGGAGAGAGACAGACTGTGAAGAGCGAGGGAGAGAGACCGAATGTGGGGAGCAAGAGGGAGAGATACAAAATGTGGAGAGAGAGGGAGAGAGAAATTCTTTGTAGAGAGAGACAGACAAACTGTGGGGACAGAGGGAGATCGACAGACTGTGGAGACAGAGGGAGAGAAACAGATTCTGGAGAGAGAGGGAGAGAGAAAAACTGTGGAGAGAGAGGGAGAGAGACAGACTGTGGAGAGAGGGAGAGAGACAGACTGTGGAGATTGATGGAGAGAGGCAGACTGCTGAGGGAGATGGTGAGAGGCAGAATGTCGAGAGAGAGGGAGAGAGACAAGCCATGGAGACGGAGGGAGAGAGACAGACTGTGGAGAGAGACGGAGAGAGGCAGACTGTGGAGAGAGAGGGAGAGAGACCGACTGTGGAGAGAGAGTGAGAGAGACAGACTGTGGAGAGAGAGGGAGAGAGACAGACTGTGGAGAGAGAGGGAGAGAGACAGACTGTGGAGAGAGAGGGAGAGAGACAGACTGTGGAGAGAGAGGGAGAGAGACAGACTGTGGAGAGAGAGTGAGAGAGACAGACTGTGGAGAGAGAGTGAGAGAGACAGACTGTGGAGAGAGAGGGAGAGAGATATTGTGGAGAGAGAGTGAGAGAGACAGACTGTGGAGAGAGAGGGAGAGAGACAGACTGTGGAGAGAGAGGGAGAGAGGCAGACTGTGGAGAGAGAGAGAGAGACAGACTGTGGAGAGAGAGGGAGAGAGACAGAATGTGGAGAGAGAGGGAGAGAGACAGACTGTGGAGAGAGGGAGAGAGAGAGACTGTGGAGAGAGGGAGAGAGACAGGCTGTGGAGAGAGAGGGAGAGAGACAGACTGTGGAGAGAGAGGGAGAGAGACAGACTGTGGAGAGAGAGAGAGAGACAGACTGTGGAGAGAGAGGGAGAGATATAGACTGTGGGGAGAGAGGGAGAGAGACAGACTGTGGAGAGAGAGCGAGAGAGACAGACTGTGGAGAGAGAGGGAGAGAAACCGACTCTGGAGAGAGAGTGAGAGAGACAGACTGTGGAGAGAGAGGGAGAGAGACAGACTGTGGAGAGAGAGGGAGAGAGACAGACTGTGGAGAGAGAGGGAGAGGGACAGACTGTGGAGAGAGGGAGAGAGACAGACTGTGGAGAGAGATGGAGAGAGACAGACTGTGGAGAGAGAGGGAGAGGGACAGACTGTGGAGAGAGGGAGAGAGACAGACTGTGGAGAGAGAGGGAGAGAGACAGACTGTGGAGAGAGAGGGAGAGAGACAGACTGTGGAGAGAGAGGGAGAGAGACTGACTTTGGAGAGAGAGTGAGAGAGACAGACTGTGGAGAGAGAGGGAGAGAGAGAGACTGTGGAGAGAGAGTGAGAGAGACAGACTGTGGAGAGAGCGGAAGAGAGACAGACTGTGGAGAGAGAGGGAGAGAGACAGACTGTGGAGAGAGAGAGAGAGACAGACTGTGGAGAGAGAGGGAGAGAGACAGAATGTGGAGAGAGAGGGAGAGAGACAGACTGTGGAGGGAGGGAGACAGAGAGACTGTGGAGAGAGAGGGAGAGAGACAGGCTGTGGAGAGAGAGGGAGATAGAGAGACTGTGGAGAGAGAGGGGGAGAGACAGACTGTGGAGAGAGAGGGAGAGAGACAGACTGTGGAGAGAGAGGGAGAGATATAGAGTGTGCGGAGAGAGGGAGATAGACAGACTGTGGAGAGAGAGCGAGAGAGTCAGACTGTGGAGAGAGAGGGAGAGAAAACGACTCTGGAGAGAGAGTGAGAGAGACAGACTGTGGAGAGAGAGGGAGAGAGACAGACTGTGGAGAGAGAGGGAGAGAGACAGACTGTGGAGAGAGAGGGAGAGGGACAGACTGTGGAGAGAGGGAGAGAGACAGACTGTGGAGAGAGATGGAGAGAGACAGACTGTGGAGAGAGAGGGAGAGAGACAGACTGTGGAGAGAGAGGGAGAGAGAGAGACTGGAGAGAGAGGGAGAGAGACAGACTGTGGAGAGAGAGGTAGAGAGACAGACCGTGGAGAGAGGGAGAGAGACAGACTTTGGAGAGAGAGGCAGAGAGACAGACTGCGAAGAGAGAGGGAGAGAGACATTCAGTGGAGAGATAGGGAGAGAGACAATCTGTGGAGAGAGAGGGAGAGTGATAGACTTTGGCGAGAAAGGGAGAGAGAGAGAATGTGCAGCGAGAGGGAGATGGAAAGACTGTGGAGACAGTGGCAGAAAAACAGACTTTGGAGAGGGAGGGAAAGAGACAGAATGTGCATAATGAGGGAGGGTGGAAGACTGTGGAGAGAGTAGGCGAGAGACAGACTGGGGAGAGAGAGGGAGAGAGACAGGCTGTGGAGAGAGACGGAGAGAGACAGACTGTGGAGAGAGATGGAGAGAGACAGACTGTGGAGAGAGAGGGAGAGAGACAGACTGTGGAGAGAGAGGGACAGAGACAGACTGTGGATAGAGAGGTAGAGAGACAGACTGTGGAGAGAGTGGGAGAGAGACAGACTTTGGAGAGAGAGTGAGAGAGACAGACTGTGGAGAGAGAGGGAGAGAGACAGACTGTGGAGAGAGAGGGAGAGAGAGAGACTGTGGAGAGAGAGTGAGAGAGACAGACTGTGGAGAGAGCGGGAGAGAGACAGACTGTGGAGAGAGAGGGAGAGAGACAGACTGTGGAGAGAGAGAGAGAGACAGACTGTGGAGAGAGAGGGAGAGAGACAGACTGTGGAGAGAGAGGGAGAGAGATAGACTGTGGAGAGAGGGAGAGATACAGACTGTGGAGAGAGAGGGAGAGAGACAGACTGTGGAGAGAGAGGGAGAGAGCCAGACTTTGGAGAGAGAGGGAGAGAGGCAGGCTGTGGAGAGAGATGGAGAGAGACAGACTGTGGAGAGAGAGGGAGAGAGACAGAGTGTGGAGAGAGAGGGAGAGAGACAGACTTTGGAGAGAGAGGGAGAGAGACAGACTGTGGAGAGAGAGGGAGAGAGACAGACTTTGGAGAGAGAGTGAGAGAGACAGACGGTGGAGAGAGAGTGAGAGAGACAGACTGTGGAGAGAGAGGGAGAGAGAGAGACTGTGGAGAGAGAGTGAGAGAGACAGACTGTGGAGAGAGCGGGAGAGAGACAGACTGTGGAGAGAGTGGGAGAGAGACAGACTGTGGAGACAGAGAGAGAGACAGACTGTGGAAGGAGAGGGAGAGAGACAGACTGTGGAGAGAGAGAGAGAGACAGACTGTGGAGAGAGAGGGAGAGAGACAGAATGTGGAGAGAGAGGGAGAGAGACAGACTGTGGAGGGAGGGAAACAGAGAGACTGTGGAGAGAGAGGGAGAGAGACAGGCTGTGGAGAGAGAGGGAGAGAGAGAGACTGTGGAGAGAGAGGGAGAGAGACAGACTGTGGAGAGAGAGGGAGAGAGACAGACTGTGGAGAGAGAGGGAGAGATATAGAGTGTGCGGAGAGAGGGAGACAGACAGACTGTGGAGAGAGAGCGAGAGAGTCAGACTGTGGAGAGAGGGAGAGAAAACGACTCTGGAGAGAGAGTGAGAGAGACAGACTGTGGAGAGAGAGGGAGAGAGACAGACTGTGAAGAGAGAGGGAGAGAGACAGACTGTGGAGAGAGAGGGAGAGGGACAGACTGTGGAGAGAGGGAGAGAGACAGACTGTGGAGAGAGATGGAGAGAGACAGACTGTGGAGAGAGAGGGAGAGAGACAGACTGTGGAGAGAGAGGGAGAGAGAGAGACTGGAGAGAGAGGGAGAGAGACAGACTGTGGAGAGAGAGGTAGAGAGACAGACCGTGGAGAGAGGGAGAGAGACAGACTTTGGAGAGAGAGGCAGAGAGACAGACTGCGAAGAGAGAGGGAGAGAGACATTCAGTGGAGAGATAGGGAGAGAGACAATCTGTGGAGAGAGAGGGAGAGTGATAGACTTTGGCGAGAAAGGGAGAGAGAGAGAATGTGCAGCGAGAGGGAGATGGAAAGACTGTGGAGACAGTGGCAGAAAAACAGACTTTGGAGAGGGAGGGAAAGAGACAGAATGTGCATAATGAGGGAGAGTGGAAGACTGTGGAGAGAGTAGGCGAGAGACAGACTGGGGAGAGAGAGGGAGAGAGACAGGCTGTGGAGAGAGACGGAGAGAGACAGACTGTGGAGAGAGAGGGAGAGAGACTGACTTTGGAGAGAGAGTGAGAGAGACAGACTGTGGAGAGAGAGGGAGAGAGAGAGACTGTGGAGAGAGAGTGAGAGAGACAGACTGTGGAGAGAGCGGAAGAGAGACAGACTGTGGAGAGAGAGGGAGAGAGACAGACTGTGGAGAGAGAGAGAGAGACAGACTGTGGAGAGAGAGGGAGAGAGACAGAATGTGGAGAGAGAGGGAGAGAGACAGACTGTGGAGGGAGGGAGACAGAGAGACTGTGGAGAGAGAGGGAGAGAGACAGGCTGTGGAGAGAGAGGGAGATAGAGAGACTGTGGAGAGAGAGGGGGAGAGACAGACTGTGGAGAGAGAGGGAGAGAGACAGACTGTGGAGAGAGAGGGAGAGATATAGAGTGTGCGGAGAGAGGGAGATAGACAGACTGTGGAGAGAGAGCGAGAGAGTCAGACTGTGGAGAGAGAGGGAGAGAAAACGACTCTGGAGAGAGAGTGAGAGAGACAGACTGTGGAGAGAGAGGGAGAGAGACAGACTGTGGAGAGAGAGGGAGAGAGACAGACTGTGGAGAGAGAGGGAGAGGGACAGACTGTGGAGAGAGGGAGAGAGACAGACTGTGGAGAGAGATGGAGAGAGACAGACTGTGGAGAGAGAGGGAGAGAGACAGACTGTGGAGAGAGAGGGAGAGATACAGGCTGTGGAGAGAGACGGAGAGAGACAGACTGTGGAGAGAGAGGGAGAGAGACAGACTGTGGAGAGAGAGAGAGAGACAGACTGTGGAGAGAGAGGGAGAGAGACAGACTGTGGAGAGAGAGGGAGAGAGATAGACTGTGGAGAGAGGGAGAGATACAGACTGTGGAGAGAGAGGGAGAGAGACAGACTGTGGAGAGAGAGGGAGAGAGCCAGACTTTGGAGAGAGAGGGAGAGAGGCAGGCTGTGGAGAGAGATGGAGAGAGACAGACTGTGGAGAGAGAGGGAGAGAGACAGAGTGTGGAGAGAGAGGGAGAGAGACAGACTTTGGAGAGAGAGGGAGAGAGACAGACTGTGGAGAGAGAGGGAGAGAGACAGACTTTGGAGAGAGAGTGAGAGAGACAGACGGTGGAGAGAGAGTGAGAGAGACAGACTGTGGAGAGAGAGGGAGAGAGAGAGACTGTGGAGAGAGAGTGAGAGAGACAGACTGTGGAGAGAGCGGGAGAGAGACAGACTGTGGAGAGAGAGGGAGAGAGACAGACTGTGGAGACAGAGAGAGAGACAGACTGTGGAAGGAGAGGGAGAGAGACAGACTGTGGAGAGAGAGAGAGAGACAGACTGTGGAGAGAGAGGGAGAGAGACAGAATGTGGAGAGAGAGGGAGAGAGACAGACTGTGGAGGGAGGGAGACAGAGAGACTGTGGAGAGAGAGGGAGAGAGACAGGCTGTGGAGAGAGAGGGAGAGAGAGAGACTGTGGAGAGAGAGAGAGAGACAGACTGTGGAGAGAGAGGGAGAGAGACAGAATGTGGAGAGAGAGGGAGAGAGACAGACTGTGGAGGGAGGGAGACAGAGAGACTGTGGAGAGAGAGGGAGAGAGACAGGCTGTGGAGAGAGAGGGAGATAGAGAGACTGTGGAGAGAGAGGGGGAGAGACAGACTGTGGAGAGAGAGGGAGAGAGACAGACTGTGGAGAGAGAGGGAGAGATATAGAGTGTGCGGAGAGAGGGAGATAGACAGACTGTGGAGAGAGAGCGAGAGAGTCAGACTGTGGAGAGAGAGGGAGAGAAAACGACTCTGGAGAGAGAGTGAGAGAGACAGACTGTGGAGAGAGAGGGAGAGAGACAGACTGTGGAGAGAGAGGGAGAGAGACAGACTGTGGAGAGAGAGGGAGAGGGACAGACTGTGGAGAGAGGGAGAGAGACAGACTGTGGAGAGAGATGGAGAGAGACAGACTGTGGAGAGAGAGGGAGAGAGACAGACTGTGGAGAGAGAGGGAGAGAGAGAGACTGGAGAGAGAGGGAGAGAGACAGACTGTGGAGAGAGAGGTAGAGAGACAGACCGTGGAGAGAGGGAGAGAGACAGACTTTGGAGAGAGAGGCAGAGAGACAGACTGCGAAGAGAGAGGGAGAGAGACATTCAGTGGAGAGATAGGGAGAGAGACAATCTGTGGAGAGAGAGGGAGAGTGATAGACTTTGGCGAGAAAGGGAGAGAGAGAGAATGTGCAGCGAGAGGGAGATGGAAAGACTGTGGAGACAGTGGCAGAAAAACAGACTTTGGAGAGGGAGGGAAAGAGACAGAATGTGCATAATGAGGGAGGGTGGAAGACTGTGGAGAGAGTAGGCGAGAGACAGACTGGGGAGAGAGAGGGAGAGAGACAGGCTGTGGAGAGAGACGGAGAGAGACAGACTGTGGAGAGAGATGGAGAGAGACAGACTGTGGAGAGAGAGGGAGAGAGACAGACTGTGGAGAGAGAGGGACAGAGACAGACTGTGGATAGAGAGGTAGAGAGACAGACTGTGGAGAGAGTGGGAGAGAGACAGACTTTGGAGAGAGAGTGAGAGAGACAGACTGTGGAGAGAGAGGGAGAGAGACAGACTGTGGAGAGAGAGGGAGAGAGAGAGACTGTGGAGAGAGAGTGAGAGAGACAGACTGTGGAGAGAGCGGGAGAGAGACAGACTGTGGAGAGAGAGGGAGAGAGACAGACTGTGGAGAGAGAGAGAGAGACAGACTGTGGAGAGAGAGGGAGAGAGACAGACTGTGGAGAGAGAGGGAGAGAGATAGACTGTGGAGAGAGGGAGAGATACAGACTGTGGAGAGAGAGGGAGAGAGACAGACTGTGGAGAGAGAGGGAGAGAGCCAGACTTTGGAGAGAGAGGGAGAGAGGCAGGCTGTGGAGAGAGATGGAGAGAGACAGACTGTGGAGAGAGAGGGAGAGAGACAGAGTGTGGAGAGAGAGGGAGAGAGACAGACTTTGGAGAGAGAGGGAGAGAGACAGACTGTGGAGAGAGAGGGAGAGAGACAGACTTTGGAGAGAGAGTGAGAGAGACAGACGGTGGAGAGAGAGTGAGAGAGACAGACTGTGGAGAGAGAGGGAGAGAGAGAGACTGTGGAGAGAGAGTGAGAGAGACAGACTGTGGAGAGAGCGGGAGAGAGACAGACTGTGGAGAGAGTGGGAGAGAGACAGACTGTGGAGACAGAGAGAGAGACAGACTGTGGAAGGAGAGGGAGAGAGACAGACTGTGGAGAGAGAGAGAGAGACAGACTGTGGAGAGAGAGGGAGAGAGACAGAATGTGGAGAGAGAGGGAGAGAGACAGACTGTGGAGGGAGGGAAACAGAGAGACTGTGGAGAGAGAGGGAGAGAGACAGGCTGTGGAGAGAGAGGGAGAGAGAGAGACTGTGGAGAGAGAGGGAGAGAGACAGACTGTGGAGAGAGAGGGAGAGAGACAGACTGTGGAGAGAGAGGGAGAGATATAGAGTGTGCGGAGAGAGGGAGACAGACAGACTGTGGAGAGAGAGCGAGAGAGTCAGACTGTGGAGAGAGGGAGAGAAAACGACTCTGGAGAGAGAGTGAGAGAGACAGACTGTGGAGAGAGAGGGAGAGAGACAGACTGTGAAGAGAGAGGGAGAGAGACAGACTGTGGAGAGAGAGGGAGAGGGACAGACTGTGGAGAGAGGGAGAGAGACAGACTGTGGAGAGAGATGGAGAGAGACAGACTGTGGAGAGAGAGGGAGAGAGACAGACTGTGGAGAGAGAGGGAGAGAGAGAGACTGGAGAGAGAGGGAGAGAGACAGACTGTGGAGAGAGAGGTAGAGAGACAGACCGTGGAGAGAGGGAGAGAGACAGACTTTGGAGAGAGAGGCAGAGAGACAGACTGCGAAGAGAGAGGGAGAGAGACATTCAGTGGAGAGATAGGGAGAGAGACAATCTGTGGAGAGAGAGGGAGAGTGATAGACTTTGGCGAGAAAGGGAGAGAGAGAGAATGTGCAGCGAGAGGGAGATGGAAAGACTGTGGAGACAGTGGCAGAAAAACAGACTTTGGAGAGGGAGGGAAAGAGACAGAATGTGCATAATGAGGGAGAGTGGAAGACTGTGGAGAGAGTAGGCGAGAGACAGACTGGGGAGAGAGAGGGAGAGAGACAGGCTGTGGAGAGAGACGGAGAGAGACAGACTGTGGAGAGAGAGGGAGAGAGACTGACTTTGGAGAGAGAGTGAGAGAGACAGACTGTGGAGAGAGAGGGAGAGAGAGAGACTGTGGAGAGAGAGTGAGAGAGACAGACTGTGGAGAGAGCGGAAGAGAGACAGACTGTGGAGAGAGAGGGAGAGAGACAGACTGTGGAGAGAGAGAGAGAGACAGACTGTGGAGAGAGAGGGAGAGAGACAGAATGTGGAGAGAGAGGGAGAGAGACAGACTGTGGAGGGAGGGAGACAGAGAGACTGTGGAGAGAGAGGGAGAGAGACAGGCTGTGGAGAGAGAGGGAGATAGAGAGACTGTGGAGAGAGAGGGGGAGAGACAGACTGTGGAGAGAGAGGGAGAGAGACAGACTGTGGAGAGAGAGGGAGAGATATAGAGTGTGCGGAGAGAGGGAGATAGACAGACTGTGGAGAGAGAGCGAGAGAGTCAGACTGTGGAGAGAGAGGGAGAGAAAACGACTCTGGAGAGAGAGTGAGAGAGACAGACTGTGGAGAGAGAGGGAGAGAGACAGACTGTGGAGAGAGAGGGAGAGAGACAGACTGTGGAGAGAGAGGGAGAGGGACAGACTGTGGAGAGAGGGAGAGAGACAGACTGTGGAGAGAGATGGAGAGAGACAGACTGTGGAGAGAGAGGGAGAGAGACAGACTGTGGAGAGAGAGGGAGAGATACAGGCTGTGGAGAGAGACGGAGAGAGACAGACTGTGGAGAGAGAGGGAGAGAGACAGACTGTGGAGAGAGAGAGAGAGACAGACTGTGGAGAGAGAGGGAGAGAGACAGACTGTGGAGAGAGAGGGAGAGAGATAGACTGTGGAGAGAGGGAGAGATACAGACTGTGGAGAGAGAGGGAGAGAGACAGACTGTGGAGAGAGAGGGAGAGAGCCAGACTTTGGAGAGAGAGGGAGAGAGGCAGGCTGTGGAGAGAGATGGAGAGAGACAGACTGTGGAGAGAGAGGGAGAGAGACAGAGTGTGGAGAGAGAGGGAGAGAGACAGACTTTGGAGAGAGAGGGAGAGAGACAGACTGTGGAGAGAGAGGGAGAGAGACAGACTTTGGAGAGAGAGTGAGAGAGACAGACGGTGGAGAGAGAGTGAGAGAGACAGACTGTGGAGAGAGAGGGAGAGAGAGAGACTGTGGAGAGAGAGTGAGAGAGACAGACTGTGGAGAGAGCGGGAGAGAGACAGACTGTGGAGAGAGAGGGAGAGAGACAGACTGTGGAGACAGAGAGAGAGACAGACTGTGGAAGGAGAGGGAGAGAGACAGACTGTGGAGAGAGAGAGAGAGACAGACTGTGGAGAGAGAGGTAGAGAGACAGACCGTGGAGAGAGGGAGAGAGACAGACTTTGGAGAGAGAGGCAGAGAGACAGACTGCGAAGAGAGAGGGAGAGAGACATTCAGTGGAGAGATAGGGAGAGAGACAATCTGTGGAGAGAGAGGGAGAGTGATAGACTTTGGCGAGAAAGGGAGAGAGAGAGAATGTGCAGCGAGAGGGAGATGGAAAGACTGTGGAGACAGTGGCAGAAAAACAGACTTTGGAGAGGGAGGGAAAGAGACAGAATGTGCATAATGAGGGAGGGTGGAAGACTGTGGAGAGAGTAGGCGAGAGACAGACTGGGGAGAGAGAGGGAGAGAGACAGGCTGTGGAGAGAGACGGAGAGAGACAGACTGTGGAGAGAGATGGAGAGAGACAGACTGTGGAGAGAGAGGGAGAGAGACAGACTGTGGAGAGAGAGGGACAGAGACAGACTGTGGATAGAGAGGTAGAGAGACAGACTGTGGAGAGAGTGGGAGAGAGACAGACTTTGGAGAGAGAGTGAGAGAGACAGACTGTGGAGAGAGAGGGAGAGAGACAGACTGTGGAGAGAGAGGGAGAGAGAGAGACTGTGGAGAGAGAGTGAGAGAGACAGACTGTGGAGAGAGCGGGAGAGAGACAGACTGTGGAGAGAGAGGGAGAGAGACAGACTGTGGAGAGAGAGAGAGAGACAGACTGTGGAGAGAGAGGGAGAGAGACAGACTGTGGAGAGAGAGGGAGAGAGATAGACTGTGGAGAGAGGGAGAGATACAGACTGTGGAGAGAGAGGGAGAGAGACAGACTGTGGAGAGAGAGGGAGAGAGCCAGACTTTGGAGAGAGAGGGAGAGAGGCAGGCTGTGGAGAGAGATGGAGAGAGACAGACTGTGGAGAGAGAGGGAGAGAGACAGAGTGTGGAGAGAGAGGGAGAGAGACAGACTTTGGAGAGAGAGGGAGAGAGACAGACTGTGGAGAGAGAGGGAGAGAGACAGACTTTGGAGAGAGAGTGAGAGAGACAGACGGTGGAGAGAGAGTGAGAGAGACAGACTGTGGAGAGAGAGGGAGAGAGAGAGACTGTGGAGAGAGAGTGAGAGAGACAGACTGTGGAGAGAGCGGGAGAGAGACAGACTGTGGAGAGAGTGGGAGAGAGACAGACTGTGGAGACAGAGAGAGAGACAGACTGTGGAAGGAGAGGGAGAGAGACAGACTGTGGAGAGAGAGAGAGAGACAGACTGTGGAGAGAGAGGGAGAGAGACAGAATGTGGAGAGAGAGGGAGAGAGACAGACTGTGGAGGGAGGGAAACAGAGAGACTGTGGAGAGAGAGGGAGAGAGACAGGCTGTGGAGAGAGAGGGAGAGAGAGAGACTGTGGAGAGAGAGGGAGAGAGACAGACTGTGGAGAGAGAGGGAGAGAGACAGACTGTGGAGAGAGAGGGAGAGATATAGAGTGTGCGGAGAGAGGGAGACAGACAGACTGTGGAGAGAGAGCGAGAGAGTCAGACTGTGGAGAGAGGGAGAGAAAACGACTCTGGAGAGAGAGTGAGAGAGACAGACTGTGGAGAGAGAGGGAGAGAGACAGACTGTGAAGAGAGAGGGAGAGAGACAGACTGTGGAGAGAGAGGGAGAGGGACAGACTGTGGAGAGAGGGAGAGAGACAGACTGTGGAGAGAGATGGAGAGAGACAGACTGTGGAGAGAGAGGGAGAGAGACAGACTGTGGAGAGAGAGGGAGAGAGAGAGACTGGAGAGAGAGGGAGAGAGACAGACTGTGGAGAGAGAGGTAGAGAGACAGACCGTGGAGAGAGGGAGAGAGACAGACTTTGGAGAGAGAGGCAGAGAGACAGACTGCGAAGAGAGAGGGAGAGAGACATTCAGTGGAGAGATAGGGAGAGAGACAATCTGTGGAGAGAGAGGGAGAGTGATAGACTTTGGCGAGAAAGGGAGAGAGAGAGAATGTGCAGCGAGAGGGAGATGGAAAGACTGTGGAGACAGTGGCAGAAAAACAGACTTTGGAGAGGGAGGGAAAGAGACAGAATGTGCATAATGAGGGAGAGTGGAAGACTGTGGAGAGAGTAGGCGAGAGACAGACTGGGGAGAGAGAGGGAGAGAGACAGGCTGTGGAGAGAGACGGAGAGAGACAGACTGTGGAGAGAGAGGGAGAGAGACTGACTTTGGAGAGAGAGTGAGAGAGACAGACTGTGGAGAGAGAGGGAGAGAGAGAGACTGTGGAGAGAGAGTGAGAGAGACAGACTGTGGAGAGAGCGGAAGAGAGACAGACTGTGGAGAGAGAGGGAGAGAGACAGACTGTGGAGAGAGAGAGAGAGACAGACTGTGGAGAGAGAGGGAGAGAGACAGAATGTGGAGAGAGAGGGAGAGAGACAGACTGTGGAGGGAGGGAGACAGAGAGACTGTGGAGAGAGAGGGAGAGAGACAGGCTGTGGAGAGAGAGGGAGATAGAGAGACTGTGGAGAGAGAGGGGGAGAGACAGACTGTGGAGAGAGAGGGAGAGAGACAGACTGTGGAGAGAGAGGGAGAGATATAGAGTGTGCGGAGAGAGGGAGATAGACAGACTGTGGAGAGAGAGCGAGAGAGTCAGACTGTGGAGAGAGAGGGAGAGAAAACGACTCTGGAGAGAGAGTGAGAGAGACAGACTGTGGAGAGAGAGGGAGAGAGACAGACTGTGGAGAGAGAGGGAGAGAGACAGACTGTGGAGAGAGAGGGAGAGGGACAGACTGTGGAGAGAGGGAGAGAGACAGACTGTGGAGAGAGATGGAGAGAGACAGACTGTGGAGAGAGAGGGAGAGAGACAGACTGTGGAGAGAGAGGGAGAGATACAGGCTGTGGAGAGAGACGGAGAGAGACAGACTGTGGAGAGAGAGGGAGAGAGACAGACTGTGGAGAGAGAGAGAGAGACAGACTGTGGAGAGAGAGGGAGAGAGACAGACTGTGGAGAGAGAGGGAGAGAGATAGACTGTGGAGAGAGGGAGAGATACAGACTGTGGAGAGAGAGGGAGAGAGACAGACTGTGGAGAGAGAGGGAGAGAGCCAGACTTTGGAGAGAGAGGGAGAGAGGCAGGCTGTGGAGAGAGATGGAGAGAGACAGACTGTGGAGAGAGAGGGAGAGAGACAGAGTGTGGAGAGAGAGGGAGAGAGACAGACTTTGGAGAGAGAGGGAGAGAGACAGACTGTGGAGAGAGAGGGAGAGAGACAGACTTTGGAGAGAGAGTGAGAGAGACAGACGGTGGAGAGAGAGTGAGAGAGACAGACTGTGGAGAGAGAGGGAGAGAGAGAGACTGTGGAGAGAGAGTGAGAGAGACAGACTGTGGAGAGAGCGGGAGAGAGACAGACTGTGGAGAGAGAGGGAGAGAGACAGACTGTGGAGACAGAGAGAGAGACAGACTGTGGAAGGAGAGGGAGAGAGACAGACTGTGGAGAGAGAGAGAGAGACAGACTGTGGAGAGAGAGGGAGAGAGACAGAATGTGGAGAGAGAGGGAGAGAGACAGACTGTGGAGGGAGGGAGACAGAGAGACTGTGGAGAGAGAGGGAGAGAGACAGGCTGTGGAGAGAGAGGGAGAGAGAGAGACTGTGGAGAGAGAGGGAGAGAGACAGACTGTGGAGAGAGAGGGAGAGAGACAGACTGTGGAGAGAGAGGGAGAGATATAGAGTGTGCGGAGAGAGGGAGACAGACAGACTGTGGAGAGAGAGCGAGAGAGTCAGACTGTGGAGAGAGGGAGAGAAAACGACTCTGGAGAGAGAGTGAGAGAGACAGACTGTGGAGAGAGAGGGAGAGAGACAGACTGTGAAGAGAGAGGGAGAGAGACAGACTGTGGAGAGAGAGGGAGAGGGACAGACTGTGGAGAGAGGGAGAGAGACAGACTGTGGAGAGAGATGGAGAGAGACAGACTGTGGAGAGAGAGGGAGAGAGACAGACTGTGGAGAGAGAGGGAGAGAGAGAGACTGGAGAGAGAGGGAGAGAGACAGACTGTGGAGAGAGAGGTAGAGAGACAGACCGTGGAGAGAGGGAGAGAGACAGACTTTGGAGAGAGAGGCAGAGAGACAGACTGCGAAGAGAGAGGGAGAGAGACATTCAGTGGAGAGATAGGGAGAGAGACAATCTGTGGAGAGAGAGGGAGAGTGATAGACTTTGGCGAGAAAGGGAGAGAGAGAGAATGTGCAGCGAGAGGGAGATGGAAAGACTGTGGAGACAGTGGCAGAAAAACAGACTTTGGAGAGGGAGGGAAAGAGACAGAATGTGCATAATGAGGGAGAGTGGAAGACTGTGGAGAGAGTAGGCGAGAGACAGACTGGGGAGAGAGAGGGAGAGAGACAGGCTGTGGAGAGAGACGGAGAGAGACAGACTGTGGAGAGAGAGGGAGAGAGACAGACTGTGGAGAGAGAGGGAGAGAGACAGACTGTGGAGAGAGAGGGACAGAGACAGACTGTGGATAGAGAGGTAGAGAGACAGACTGTGGAGAGAGTGGGAGAGAGACAGACTGTGGAGAGAGAGGGAGAGAGACAGACTTTGGAGAGAGAGTGAGAGAGACAGACTGTGGAGAGAGAGCGAGAGAGACAGACTGTGGAGAGAGAGGGAGAGAGAGAGACTGTGGAGAGAGAGTGAGAGAGACAGACTGTGGAGAGAGCGGGAGAGAGACAGACTGTGGAGAGAGAGGGAGAGAGACAGACTGTGGAGAGAGAGAGAGAGACAGACTGTGGAGAGAGAGGGAGAGAGACAGACTGTGGAGAGAGAGGGAGAGAGATAGACTGTGGAGAGAGGGAGAGATACAGACTGTGGAGAGAGAGGGAGAGAGACAGACTGTGGAGAGAGAGGGAGAGAGCCAGACTGTGGAGAGAGAGGGAGAGAGGCAGGCTGTGGAGAGAGATGGAGAGAGACAGACTGTGGAGAGAGAGGGAGAGAGACAGAGTGTGGAGAGAGAGGGAGAGAGACAGATTTTGGAGAGAGAGGGAGAGAGACAGACTGTGGAGAGAGAGGGAGAGAGACAGACTTTGGAGAGAGAGTGAGAGAGACAGACGGTGGAGAGAGAGTGAGAGAGACAGACTGTGGAGAGAGAGGGAGAGAGAGAGACTGTGGAGAGAGAGTGAGAGAGACAGACTGTGGAGAGAGCGGGAGAGAGACAGACTGTGGAGAGAGAGGGAGAGAGACAGACTGTGGAGACAGAGAGAGAGACAGACTGTGGAAGGAGAGGGAGAGAGACAGACTGTGGATAGAGAGGGAGAGAGACAGACTGTGGAGAGAGGGAGAGAGACAGACTGTGGAGAGAGAGGGAGAGAGACAGACTGTGGAGAGAGAGGGAGAGAGACAGACTGTGGAGAGAGAGGGAGAGATACAGGCTGTGGAGAGAGACGGAGAGAGACAGACTGTGGAGAGAGAGGGAGAGAGACAGACTGTGGAGAGAGAGGGAGAGAGAGAGACTGGAGAGAGAGGGAGAGAGACAGACTGTGGAGAGAGGGAGAGAGACAGACTGTGGAGAGAGAGGGAGAGAGACAGGCTGTGGAGAGAGACGGAGAGAGACAGATTGTGGAGAGAGAGGGAGAGAGAGAGACTTGAGAGAGAGGGAGAGAGACAGATTGTGGAGAGAGAGGGAGAGAGACAGACTGTGGAGAGAGTGGGAGAGAGACAGACTGTGGAGAGAGAGGGAGAGAGACAGACTGTGGAGAGAGGGAGAGATACAGACTGTGGAGAGAGAGGGAGAGAGAGAGACTGTGGAGAGAGAGGGAGAGAGCCAGACTGTGGAGAGAGAGGGAGAGAGACAGGCTGTGGAGAGAGACGGAGAGAGACAGACTGTGGAGAGGGAGGGAGAGAGACAGAGTGTGGAGAGAGAGGGAGAGAGACAGACTGTGGAGAGAGAGGGAGAGAGACAGACTGTGGAAAGAGAGGGAGAGACAGACTGTGGAGAGAGAGGGAGAGAGACAGACTGTGGAGAGAGAGGGAGAGAGACAGACTGTGGAGAGAGAGGGAGAGAGAGACAGACTGAGGAGAGAGAGGGAGAGAGACAGACTGTGGAGAGGGAGGGAGAGAGAGACAGACTGTGAAGAGAGAGGGAGAGAGACAGACTGTGGAGAGAGAGAGAGAGACCGACTGTGGAGAGAGAGTGAGAGAGACAGACTGTGGAGAGAGAGGGAGAGAGACCGAATGTGGAGAGAGAGTGAGAGAGACAGACTGTGGAGAGAGAGGGAGAGAGACAGACTGTGGAGAGAGAGTGAGAGAGATCGACTGAGGAGAGAGAGGGAGAGAGACAGACTGTGGAGAGAGAGGGAGAGATACAGACTTTGGATAGAGAGTGAGAGAGACAGACTGTGGAGAGAGAGTGAGAGAGACAGACTGTGGAGAGAGGGAGAGAGACAGACTGTGGAGAGAGAGGGAGAGAGACAGACTTTGGAGAGAGAGTGAGAGAGACAGACTGTGGAGAGAGAGTGAGAGAGACAGACTGTGGAGAGAGAGGGAGAGAGAGAGACTGTGGAGAGAGAGTGAGAGAGACAGACTGTGGAGAGAGCGGGAGAGAGACAGACTGTGGAGAGAGAGGGAGAGAGACAGACTGTGGAGAGAGAGGGAGAGAGACAGACTGTGGAGATAGAGGGAGAGAGACAGACTGTGGAGAGAGGGAGAGATACAGACTGTGGAGAGAGAGGGAGAGAGACAGACTGTGGAGAGAGAGGGAGAGAGCCAGACTGTGGAGAGAGAGGGAGAGAGACAGGCTGTGGAGAGAGACGGAGAGAGACAGACTGTGGAGAGAGAGGGAGAGAGACAGAGTGTGGAGAGAGAGGGAGAGAGAGAGACTGTGGAGAGAGAGGGAGAGAGACAGACTGTGGAGAGAGAGGGAGAGAGACAGACTTTGGAGAGAGAGTGAGAGAGACAGACTGTGGAGAGAGAGTGAGAGTGACAGACTGTGGAGAGAGAGGGAGAGAGAGAGACTGTGGAGAGAGAGTGAGAGAGACAGACTGTGGAGAGAGCGGGAGAGAGACAGACTGTGGAGAGAGAGGGAGAGAGACAGACTGTGGAGACAGAGAGAGAGACAGACTGTGGAAAGAGAGAGAGAGAGACAGACTGTGGAGAGAGAGGGAGAGAGACAGACTGTGGAGAGAGGGAGAGAGACAGACTGTGGAGAGAGAGGGAGAGAGACAGACTGTGGAGAGAGAGGGAGAGAGACAGACTGTGGAGAGAGAGGGAGAGATACAGGCTGTGGAGAGAGACGGAGAGAGACAGACTGTGGAGAGAGAGGGAGAGAGACAGACTGTGGAGAGAGAGGGAGAGAGAGAGACTGGAGAGAGAGGGAGAGAGACAGACTGTGGAGAGAGGGAGAGAGACAGACTGTGGAGAGAGAGGGAGAGAGACAGGCTGTGGAGAGAGACGGAGAGAGACAGATTGTGGAGAGAGAGGGAGAGAGAGAGACTTGAGAGAGAGGGAGAGAGACAGACTGTGGAGAGAGAGGGAGAGAGACAGACTGTGGAGAGAGTGGGAGAGAGACAGACTGTGGAGAGAGAGGGAGAGTGACAGACTGTGGAGAGAGGGAGAGATACAGACTGTGGAGAGAGAGGGAGAGAGAGAGACTGTGGAGAGAGAGGGAGAGAGCCAGACTGTGGAGAGAGAGGGAGAGAGACAGGCTGTGGAGAGAGACGGAGAGAGACAGACTGTGGAGAGGGAGGGAGAGAGACAGAGTGTGGAGAGAGAGGGAGAGAGACAGACTGTGGAGAGAGAGGGAGAGAGACAGACTGTGGAAAGAGAGGGAGAGAGACAGACTTTGGAGAGAGAGTGAGAGAGACAGACTGTGGAGAGAGAGTGAGAGAGACAGACTGTGGAGAGAGAGGGAGAGAGAGAGACTGTGGAGAGAGAGTGAGAGAGACAGACTGTGGAGAGAGCGGGAGAGAGACAGACTGTGGAGAGAGAGGGAGAGAGACAGACTGTGGAGACAGAGAGAGAGACAGACTGTGGAAAGAGAGGGAGAGAGACAGACTGTGGAGAGAGAGGGAGAGAGACAGACTGTGGAGAGAGAGGGAGAGAGACAGACTGTGGAGAGAGAGGGAGAGAGACAGGCTGTGGAGAGAGACGGAGAGAGACAGACTGTGGAGAGAGAGGGAGAGAGAGAGACTGGAGAGAGAGGGAGAGAGACAGACTGTGGAGAGAGAGGTAGAGAGACAGACTGTGGAGAGAGGGAGAGAGACAGACTTTGGAGAGAGAGGGAGAGAGACAGACTGTGGAGAGAGAGGGAGAGAGATATTCAGTGGAGAGATAGGGAGAGAGACAAACTGTGGAGAGAGAGGGAGAGTGATAGACTTTGGCGAGAAAGGGAGAGAGAGAGAATGTGCAGCGAGAGGGAGATGGAAAGACTGTGGAGACAGTGGCCGAAAAACAGACTTTGGAGAGGGATGAAAAGAGACAGAATGTGCATAATGAGGGAGAGAGGAAGACTGTGGAGAGAGCAGGCGAGAGACAGACTGGGGAGAGAGAGGGAGAGAGACAGGCTGTGGAGAGAGAGGGAGAGAGACAGACTGTGGAGAGAGCGGGACAGAGAGAGACTGTGGATAGAGAGGGAGAGAGACAGACTGTGGAGAGAGAGGGAGAGGGACAGACTGTGGAGAGAGAGGGAGAGAGACAGGCTGTGGAGAGAGAGGGAGAGAGACAGACTGTGGAGAGAGGGAGAGAGACAGACAGTGGAGAGAGAGGGAAAGGGACAGACTGTGGAGAGAGAGGGAGAGAGACAGACTGTGGAGAGAGAGGGAGAGAGACAGGCTGTGGAGAGAGAGGGAGAGAGACAGACTGTGGAGAGAGAGGGAGAGAGACCGACTGTGGAGAGAGAGGGAGAGAGACAGACTGTGGAGAGAGAGGGAGAGAGACAGACTGTGGAGAGAGAGGGAGAGAGACAGAATGTGGAGAGAGAGGGAGAGAGACAGACTGTGGAGAGAGAGGGAGAGAGACAGACTGTGGAGAGAGAGGGAGAGAGACAGACTGTGGAGAGAGAGGGAGAGTGACAGACTGTGGAGAGAGAGGGAGAGAGACAGCCTGTGGAGAGAGAGGGAGAGAAACAGACTGTGGAGAGAGAGGAAGAGAGACAGACTCTGGAGAGAGAGGGAGAGAGACAGACTGTGGAGTGAGAGGGAGAGAGAGAGACTGTGGAGAGAGAGGGAGAGAGGCAGACTGTGGAGAGAGAGGGAGAGAGACAGACTGTGGAGAGAGAGGGAGATAGGCAGACTGTGGAGAGAGAGGGAGAGAGAAAGACTGTGGAGAGAGAGGGAGAGAGACAGACTGTGGAGAGAGAGGGAGAGAGAGACAGACTGAGGAGAGAGAGGGAGAGAGACAGACTGTGGAGAGAGAGGGAGAGAGAGGCAGACTGTGGAGAGAGAGGGAGAGAGACAGACTGTGGAGAGAGAGGGAGAGAGACCGACTGTGGAGAGAGAGTGAGAGAGACAGACTGTGGAGAGAGAGGGAGAGAGACCGACTGTGGAGAGAGAGTGAGAGAGACAGACTGTGGAGAGAGAGGGAGAGAGACCGACTGTGGAGAGAGAGTGAGAGAGACCGACTGTGGCGAGAGAGGGAGAGCGACAGACTGTGGAGAGAGAGGCAGAGAGACAGGCTGTGGAGAGAGCGGGGGAGAAAGACAGATTGTTGAGACAGAGAGAGAAAGACAGATTGCTGGGACGGAGGGAGAGAGACAGATTGTTGGGACAGAGGGAGAGAGAGACTGTGGAGACATAGGGAGGGAGAAGTCCGGAAACAGAGCGAGATAGAACCTCTCAGGAGAGAGAGGAAGTGAAACAGCCTTCGGAGAGAAGGGGAGAGAAACAGACTGTGGTGAGAGAAGGAGAGAGACAGAGTGTGGTGAGAGAGGGAGAGAGACAGACTGTGGAGACAGAGGTGGAGAGACACACTGTGGAGACAGTGGGAGAGAGACAGACTGTGGAGACAGTTGGAGAGAGACACACTGTGGAGAGAGGGAGAGAGAGTGCCTGTGGAGTCAGAGGGAGAGAGAAAGTCTGAGGATAGAGAGGGACAGAATATCGAGAGAGAGGGAGAGAGACCCAAATGAGAGAGAGAGTGAGAGAGAAAGGCTATGGAGAGAGGGAGAGTGATAGACCGTGGCGAGAGAGGGAGGTGGATAGCCTGTTGAGAAGGAGGGAGAGGCAGATTCTGGAGTAAGAGCGAGAGACAAACTGTGGAGAGAGAGAGAGACAGAGTGACAGGAATCTTGTCATTCATGTGGAAATGACTTATGAAATATTAATGAGCGGCCTGCTGGTGGCGCTGTCCAGGGAGAGTATAAGTACTCGGGCAACGGCCCAGCTTGCTCAGGACATTCTTCAATTGGAACTAGTGAATAGCGAACGACATAACTGGATCTCCATGTTGTAAACTGTTGATTAAAGCTTTGTTTAACGCTTAGACCGAGTGCCTAGTAGATTTCTTATGTCAATTTAATCAACGTTTTCTTGCTCCATGTTCTGAGTAATATTGGGAACAGACGGCTATGACTCAAACGGTAGAAGGGAACCAGACGGAGTAATCAATCCATCATGGAGAATCTACTCAGAACCTCCCGTCTTGACCTGGACCCGAATTCAACTACAACTGCTAAGGTGTGGAAACAGTGGAATCGTACCTTCAGCATCTTCCGCAGGGTGTGTGGTGAGAATGTTCCTGATAAGTTACAAATGCTTGCCAATTATATATCTCCTCATGTGTTTGACTATACTGAAGACTGAATAAACTATGACTCCAGTATCCAAATACTGCAGCAACTATATTTTAAGGACCCAAACGAAATTTTTGTTCGGCACATACTGGCCATAACTCGACAGCAACTCGGGGTATCACGTGACGAATGCCCACAAAAGCTTCGCAGGCTCAGCAAAGATTGTAATCTCAAAGCCGTCTCAGCTGAGCAGTACCAGGAGGAATAAATTCCTGAACCTTTTATTATTGGAATTGCACCTCCCTTCATACGCCAGCGTCTGTTGGAGAATAAAACCCTCGAGTTACAAGCTGCCTATGACCAGGCATATTCCCTGGCCTTAGCAAACAAAATGCAGATGCCAATCTTTTACCACGTGCACGGACTGCTGCTATCAACATGGATTTACAAAAGGTGAATCGTGCTTGAATAATCTACCAGAATTTTTTGAGTATGTAACTGGTAAAAGAGATAAGGGAGAACTAGTGGATGTGTTGTATTTAGACTTTCAGAAGGCTTTCAGTAAGGTCCTGCATAAGAGATTAGCATGTAAAGTTAAGGCACATGGGATTGGCAGCAAGGTACTGACTTGGATAGAGAACTGGTTGGCAGACAGAAAGCAAAGAGTTGGAATAAACAGGTCTTTTTCCAAGAGACTGGCAGTGATTAAGGGGTACCGCAGGGACTGGTCCTAGGGCCCCAGCTATTCACAATATATATTAATGATCTAGACGAGGGAACTAGATGCACTTTCTCCAAGTTTGCAGACGATACAAAGCTAGGTGGGCATGTGTGCTGTGAGGAGGATTCCAAGAAACTCCAACATGATTTGGACAGGTTGCGTGATTGGGCAGAAGCATGGCAGATGCAATATCACGTGGATAAATGCGAGGTTATCCACTTTGGTGTCAAAAACAGGAAGGCAGATTATTATCCGAATGGCAATAGAACGGGAGAAGGGGAAGTGCAACGAGACGTGGGTGTCCTTGTGCACCAGTGCTGAAGGTAAGCATAGAGGTGCAGCAGGCGTTTAAGAAGGCAAATGGTATGTTGGACTCCGTAGCGAGAGGGTTCGAGTACAGGAACAAAGATGTCTTGCTGCAGTTGTGCAGGGCCTTTGTGAGACCACATCTTGAGTATTATGTGCAGTTTTGGTTGCCTTATCTGAGGAAGGATGTTCTTGCCATGGAGTGAGTGCAACGAAGAGTCCAGAACAAGAGGGCCACAGTCTAAGGATAAGGGGTAAGCCATTGAGGACAGAGATGAGGAGGAATTTCTTCACCCAGAGAGTGGTGAACCTGTGGAATTCTCTACCGCAGAAGGCAGTAGAGGACAATTCATTAAATATATTCAAGAAGGAGTTACATATATTTCTTAAGGCTAAAGGGATCAGGGGATATGGAGAGAATGCAGGGACAGGGAACTGAACCTGGATGATCAGCCATGATCTCATTGAATGTCGGAGCAGGCTCGAGGCGCCAAGTGACCTACTCCTGCTCCAATCTTCTATGTTACTTTGTTTCAATGTTTCAATGTTTCAATGTTTCGAAGCCTCAAGCGGAAGCCCTCACTGATGATGACTCTATCCTAGCTGATGACGACCTTACCCTGGTGGCATCTTGGCAATCTAAAAAGAAGTGTTTCTGCTGTGGAGGTGCATTTCATCATAGGAAATGTTGTCCTGTTCGTAATGCAACCTGCAAATATTGCAGGAAGAACGATCACTTGTATAACTTATGTCAGTCAAGAGCCTCTCCAAGGGTTACAGCTGCTAACTATAAAACTGCTCCTTCCCCAAGAGCCACTACTAATGTTACAGCTGTCATCTTTAAAACTACTCCTGCCCCAAGAGCCACTACTAATATTACAGCTATCAAGTATAAAACTGCCCCTCCTCCCATCACAGCTGCTTTTCCCCAAAGCCTGTCCCATGCAGCCACGAAGTTTTCGGTAAATGGACACATTTTGATTGCACTAATTGATTCATGTATCTCGACAGCTTCATCAGTGAGCAGGCTGCCAGTAAGTTAAAACTGTGTATTTAACACTCGGACAGGGAAATTGCAATGGCTCTGCCGAAAATGACCACCAACTCTTCCGGCATTTGTCTTGTTGACCTTCTTTTGAATGGCTGTACCTACTTTTCCTCCCAGATTGCGGTCCTCAAAATCTATGTAGTGATGTGCTCCGGGACAGGATTTCAGGAAGCAACACAAAAGACATACTTTCGAGTTTGTAGTTTCAAAGCCGGAGTTTACAATTTCCAAAGTATCGTTTTGTGCGCTATTGGCATCTTCGCTCGATGAGCCCTCCTTGTTTGCAGTTGGAGTCGGGAGCTGAGACCAGTGAGCCGAGGCCCAGGTGAGTATAAAAGCTCACATTCGCGGGCTTTTCTTACAGCGGTTGGAGTCGGGAGCTGAGACCAGTGAGCCGAGGCCCGGCGAGTATAAATAATCACTTTCGCGGGCTTTTCTTACAGCGGTTGGAGTCGGGAGCTGAGAGACCAGTGAGCCGAGGCCTGGCGAGTATAAAAACTCACTTTCACGGGCTTTTCTTACAGCGATTGGAGTCAGGAGCTGAGAGACCAGTGAGCCGAGGCCCGGCGAGTATAAAAACTCACTTTCGCGGGCTTTCCCTTACAACGGTTGGAGTCGGGAGCTGAGACCACTGAGCCGAGGCCCATTGAGTATAAAAACTCACTTTCGTGGGCTTTCTTAAGCGGTTGGTGTCGGGAGCTGAGACCAGTGAGCCGAGGCCCGGTGTGTATAAAAACTCACTTTCCCGGGCTTTCCCTTACAGCGGTTGGAGTCGGGAGCTGAGACCAGTGAGCCGAGGTCCGGTGAGTATAAAAATTCACTTTTACGGGCTTTACTTACAGCGGTTGGAGTCGGGAGCTGAGACCAGTGAGCCGAGGTCCGGTGAGTATAAAAATTCACTTTCGCAGGCTTTTCTTACAGCGGTTGGAGTGGGGAGCTGAGAGACCAGTGAGCCAAGGCCCGGTGAGTATAATAACTCACTTTCGCGGGCTTTTCTGACAGCGGTTGGAGTCAGGAGCTGAGAGACCAGTGAGCCGAGGCCTGGTGAGTATAATAACTCACTTTCGCGGGCTTTTCTTACAGCGGTTGGAGCCGGGAGCTGAGAGGCCAGTGAGCCGAGGCCCGGCGAGTATAAAAACTCACTTTCACGGGCTTTTCTTACAGTGGTTGGAGTCGGGAGCTGAGAGACCAGTGAGCCGAGGCCCGGCGAGTATAAAAACTCACTTTCACGGCCTTTTCTTACAGCGATTGGAGTCAGGAGCTGAGAACAGTGAGCTGAGGCTCAATGAGTATAAAAACTCACTTTCACGGGCCTTTCTTAATGTGGTTGGAGACGGGAGCTGAGAGACCAGTGAGCCGAGGCCCAGGGCGTTTGGAAACTCAATTTCACGGGCTTTCCCTTACAGCGGTTGGAGGCGGGAGCTGAGAGACCAGTGAGCCGAGGCCCGGTGAGTATAAAAACTCACTTTCGCGGGCTTTCCCTTACAACGGTTGGAGTCGGGAGCTCAGACCATTGAGCCGAGGCCCGGTGAGTATAAAAACTCACTTTCAAGGGCTTTTCTTACAGCGGTTGGAGTCGGGAGCTGAAACCAGTGAGCCGAGGCCCGGCGAGTATAAAAACTCACTTTCGCGGGCATTCCCTTACAGCGGTTGGAGTCGGGAGCTGAGACCAGTGAGCCGAGGCCCGGTGAGTATAAAAGCTCACTTTCGCGGGCTCTTCTTACAGCGTTTGGAGTCGGTAGCTGAGACCAGTGAGCCAAGGATGGTGAGTATAAAAACTCACTTTCCTGGGCTTTTCTTACAGTTGTTGGAGTCGGGAGCTGAGGCCAGTGAGCCGAGGCCCAGTGAGTATAAAAACTCACTTTCCTGGGCTTTTCTTACAGTGGTTGGAGTCGGGAGCTGAGACCAGTCAGCCGAGGCCCGGTGAGTATAGAAACTCACTTTCGCGGGCTTTCCCTTACAGCAGTTGGAGTCGAGAGCTGAGGACCAGTGAGCCGAGGCCCGGTGAGTATAAAAACTCACTGTCACGGGCTTTCCCTCACAGCGGTTGGAGGTGGGAGCAGAGACCAGTGAGCCGAGGGCTGGTGAGTATAAAGACTCACTTTCACATGCTTTTCTTACAGCGGTTGGAGTCGGGAACTGAGACCAGTGAGCCGAGGCCCAGTGAGTATAAAGACTCACTTTTGCGGGCTTTCCCTTATAGCGGTTGGAGTCGGGGGCTGAGAAACCAGTGAGCCGAGGCCCGGCGAGTATAAAAACTCACTTTTGCTGCCTTTTCTTACAGCGATTGGAGTCAGGAGCTGAGAACAGTGAGCTGATGCGCGATGAGTATAAAAACTCACTTTCACGGGCCTTTCTTACTGTGGTTGGAGGTGGGAGCTTGGAGACCAGTGAGCCGAGGCGCGGTGAGTATAAAAACTCACTTTCGTTGGCTTCTCTTAAGCGGTTGGTGTCGGGAACTGAGAGACCAGTGAGCCGAGGCCTGGTGAGTATAAAAACTCACTATCCCGGGCTTTCCCTTACAGCGGTTGGAGTCAAGAGCTGAGACCAGTGAGCCGAGGTCCGGTGAGTATAAAAATTCACTTTCGCCGGCTTTTCTTACAGTGGTTGGAGTCGGGAGCTGAGACCAGTGAGCCGAGGCCCAGTGAATATAAAAACTCACTTTCACGGGCTTTTCTTACAGCGGTTGGAGTCGGGAGCTGAGAAACCAGTGAGCCGAGGCCCGGTGAGTATAAAAACACACTTTCGCGGGCTTTCCCTTACAATGGTTGGAGTCGGGAGCTGAGACGAGTGAGCCGAGGCCCGGTGAGTATAAAAACTCACTTTCACGGGCTTTTCTTACAGTGGTTGGAGTCAGGAGCTGAGATCATGTGAGCCGAGGCCCAGTGAGTAAAGAAACTCACGTTCGCGGGCTTTCCTTACAGCGGTTGGAGTCAGGAGCTGAAACCAGTGAGCCGAGGCCCGGCGAGTATAAAAACTCACTTTCGCGGGCATTCCCTTACAGCGGTTGGAGTCGGGAGCTGAGACCAGTGAGCCGAGGCCCGGTGAGTTTAAAAGCTCACTTTCACGGTCTTTTCTTACAGCGTTTGGAGTCGGTAGCTGAGACCAGTGAGCCGAGGCCCGGTGAGTATAAAAACACACTTTCCTGGGTTTTTCTTGCTGTGGTTGGAGTCGGGAGCTGAGACCAGCGAGCCGAGGCCCGGTGAGTATAAAAACTCACTGTCACGGGCTTTCCCTCACAGCGGTTGATGTTGGGAGCTGAGACCAGTGAGCCAAGGCCTGGTGAGTATAAAGACACACTATCACGGGCTTTCCCTTACAGTGGTTGGAGTCGGGAGCTGAGACCAGTGAGCCGAGGCCCGGCGAGTATAAAAACTCACCAATGCAGGCTTTCCATTACAATGGTTGGAGCCGGGAGCTGAGACCAGTGAGCTAAGGCCCAGTGAGTATAAAAACTCACACTCGCGGGCTTTTCTTACAGCGGTTGGAGTCGGGAGCTGAGACCAGTGAGCCAAGGCCCGGTGAGTATAAAAACTCACTCTTGTGGGCTTTTCTTACAGCGGTTGGAGTCGGGAGCTGAGACCAGTGAGCCGAGGCCCGGTGAGTATAAAAATTCACTTTTGCGGGCTTCCCCTGACAGCGGTTGGAGTCGGGAGCTGAGACCAGTGAGCCGAGGCCCGGTGAGTATAAAACTCACTTTCGCGGTCTTTTCTTACAGTGGTTGGAGTCAGTTGCTGAGACCAGTGAGCCGAGGGCCAGTGTGGATAAAAACTCACTTTCGCGGGCTTTCTCTTACAGCGGTTGGAGTCGGGAGCTGAGAGACCAGTGAGCCGAGGACCGGTGAGTATAAAAACTCACCTTCACGGGCTTTCCCTTACAGCGGTTGGAGTCGGGAGCTGAGAGACCAGTGAGCCGAGGCCCAGTGAGTATAAAAACTGACTTTCGCGGGCTTTCCTTACAGTGGTTGGAGTCGGGAGCTGAGAGACCAGTGAGCCGAGGCCCGGTGAGTATAAAAACTCACTTTTGCGGGCTTTCCCTTACAGCGGTTGGAGTCGAGGGCTGAGGACCAGTGAGCCGAGGCCCAGTGAGTATAAAAACTCACTTTCACGGGCTTTCCCTCACAGCGGTTGGAGTTGGGAGCTGAGACAAGTGAGCCGAGGCCTGGTGAGTATAAAAACTCACTTTTGCAGGCTTTCCCATACAACGGTTGTAGTCGGGAGCTGAGACCAGTGAGCCGAGGCCCGGTGAGTATAAAAACTCACTCTCGCGGGCTTTTCTTACAGCGGTTGGAGTCGGGAGCTGAGACCAGTGAGCCGAGGCCCGGTGAGTATAAAAATTCACTCTCGCGGGCTTTTCTTACAGTGGTTGGAGTCGGGAGCTGAGACCAGTGAGCCGAGGCATGGTGAGTATAAAAACTCACTTTCACTGGCTTCTCCTACAGCGGTTGGAGGCGGGAGCTGAGAGACCAGTGAGGCGAGGCCCGGTGAGTATAAAAACTCACTTTCGCGGGCTTTCCCTTACAACGGTTGGAGTCAGGAGCTGAGACCAGTGAGCCGAGGACCGGTGAGTATAAAAACTCACTTTCGCGGGCTTTCCTTACAGCGGTTGGAGTCGGGAGCTGAAACCAGTGAGCCGAGGCACGGCGAGAATAAAAACTCACTTTCGCGGGCATTCCCTTACAGCGGTTGGAGTCGGGAGCTGAGACCAGTGAGCCGAGGCCCGGTGAGTTAAAAAGCTCACTTTCGCGGACTTTTCTTACAGCGTTTGGAGTCGGTAGCTGAGACCAGTGAGCCAAGGCCCGGTGAGTATAAAAACTCACTTTCCTGGGCTTTTCTTACAGTGATTGGAGTCGGGAGCTGAGGCCAGTGAGCCGAGGCTCGGTGAGTATAGAAACTCACTTTCCCGGGCTTTCCCTTGCAGCGGTTGGAGTCGGGAGCTGAGACCAGTGAGCCGAGGTCCGTTGAGTATAATAATTCACTTTCGCCGGCTTTTCTTACAGCGGTTGGAGTCGGAAGCTGAGACCAGTGAGCCGAGGCCCAGTGAATATAAAAATTCACTTTCACGGGCTTTTCTTACAGCGGTTGGAGTCGGGAGCTGTAAAACCAGTGAGCCGAGGCCCGGTGAGTATAAAAACTCACTTTCGCGGGCTTTCCCTTACAGCGGTTGGAGTTGGGAGCTGAGACCAGTGAGCCGAGGCCCGGTGAGTATAAAAACTCACTTTTGCGGTCTTTTCTTACAGTGGTTGGAGTCAGTTGCTGAGACCAGTGAGCCGAGGGCCAGTGTGGATAAAAACTCACTTTCGCGGGCTTTCTCTTACAGCGGTTGGAGTCGGGAGCTGAGAGACCAGTGAGCCGAGGACTGGTGAGTATAAAAACTCACCTTCACGGGCTTTCCCTTACAGCGGTTGGAGTCGAGAGCTGAGAGACCAGTGAGCCGAGGCCCAGTGAGTATAAAAACTCACTTTTGCTGGCTTTCCTTACAGTGGTTGGAGTCGGGAGCTGAGAGACCAGTGAGCCGAGGCCCGGTGAGTATAAAAATTCACTTTTGCGGGCTTTCCCTTACAGCGGTTGGAGTCGAGAGCTGAGGACCAGTGAGCTGAGGCCCGGTGAGTATAAAAACTCACTTTCACGGGCTTTCCCTCACAGCGGTTGGAGTTGGGAGCTGAGACCAGTGAGCCGAAGCCTGGTGAGTATAAAGACGCACTTTCACGGGCTTTCCCTTACAGTGGTTGGAGTCGGGAGCTGAGACCAGTGAGCCGAGCCCCGGTGAGTATAAAAACTCACTTTCGCAGGCTTTCCCTTACAACGGTTGGAGTCGGGAGCTGAGACCAGTGAGCCGAGGCCTGGTGAGTATAAAAACTCACTTTCGCAGGCTTTCCCTTACAGTGGTTGGAGTCGGGAGCTGAGACCAGTGAGCCGAGGCCCGGTGAGTATAAAATCTCACTTTCGCAGGCTTTCCCTCACAGCGGTTGGAGTTGGGAGCTGAGACCAGTGAGCCGAGGCCCGGTGAGTATAAAAACTCACTCTCGCGGGCTTTTCTTACAGCGGTTGGAGTCGGGAGCTGAGACCAGTGAGCCGAGGCCCGGTGAGTATAAAAACTCACTCTCGCGGGCTTTTCTTAGTGGTTGGAGTCGGGAGCTGAGACCAGTGAGCCGAGGCCCAGTGTGGATAAAAACTCACTTTCGCGGGCTTTCCCTTACAGTATTTGTAGTCGGGAGCTGAGACCAGTGAGCCGAGGCCCGGTGAGTATAAAAACTCACTTTCGCGGTCTTTTCTTACAGCGGTTGGAGTCAGTTGCTGAGACCAGTGAGCCGAGGGCCAGTGTGGATAAAAACTCACTTTTGCGGGCTTTCCCTTACAGCGGTTGGAGTCGGGAGCTGAGAGACCAGTGAGCCGAGGACCGGTGAGGATATAAACTCATTTTCACGGGCTTTCCCTTACAGCGGTTGGAGTCGGGAGCTGAGAGACCAGTGAGCCGAGGCCCAGTGAGTATAAAAACTGACTTTCGTGGGCTTTTCTTACAGCGGTTTTAGTCGAGAGCTGAGACCAGTGAGCCGAGGCCCAGTGAGTATAAAAACTCACTTTTGCGGGCTTTCCTTACAGTGGTTGGAGTCGGGAGCTGAGAGACCAGTGAGCCGAGGACTGGTGAGTATAAAAAGTCACTTTTGCGGGCTTTCCTTACAGTGGTTGGAGTCGGGAGCTGAGACCAGTGAGCCGAGGCCCAGTGAGTATAAAAACTCACTTTCGCGGGCTTTCCTTACAGTGGTTGGTGTCGGGAGCTGAGACCAGTGAGCCGAGGCCCGGTGTGTATAAAAACTCACTTTCGCGGGCTTTCCTTAGTGGTTGGTGTCGGGAGCTGGGACCAGTGAGCCGAGGTCCGGTGTGTATAAAAACTCACTTTCGCGGGCTTTCCCTTACAGCGGTTGGAGTCGGGAACTGAGACCAATCTCAGACCGGCGGTGTTATTCCAGAGCCACGTCACGATTCGGAACGTGACGCGAGCAGGAGGGAACAGCTGATTGGGTGTGTAGGGCCAGGTTAATTTGAAAGATAAGCTTCATAGTTTGTAAAGTTTAGAAGGTCTTAATTTTTTTTTTGTGTTGTCATAGTTTCTAGTGCTAGTAACTAAGGGCCCTTGAGTATTTCATTTAATTGGTGGTACTTCATTGATTAAGTTAGTTTAAATTAATTGGTACCTGTGGTAGGCTCCTCCTGCGCCATGTGGGAACACAGGGGCACTTCCTGTGTCCCTGACGACCATGTCTGCAGGAAGTGTAACCAGCTGCAGCTACTGGCAGACCGCATTACGGCACTGGAGCTGCGATTGGTTACATACTGGATTTATTCGCAATGCTGAGGAGGTCAAGGATATCATGCTTAAGCTATTGGTCACACCGCAGGAAATGCTTGCATGGGCAGAAGCGGAATGGGTGACCAAGAGGGAGAGCAGTAGGCGCAGGCAGGTAGTGCAGGAGTCCCCTGTGTTCATCCCCCTCTGAAACAGATATGCCTCCTTGGCTACTGTTGGGGGGGGTAGCTTACCAGGAGAAGGCAACAGCAGCCGACTTCCTGGCACCAGCGGTGGTTCTGCTGCACAGGACGGGTGGAAAAAGAGGGGTAGAGCTATAGTAATAGGGGATTCTATTGCAAGGGGAATAGCTAGGCGTTTCTGCGTCCGCAAACGAGACTCAAGGATGGTGTGTTGCCTCCCTGGTGCAAGGATCAAGGATGTCTCAGAGCAGCTGCAGAACATTTTGGAAGGGGAGGGTGAACAGCCAGTTGTCGTGGTGCATATAGATACCAACGATATAGGTTAAAAACGGATGAGGTCCTAAATGCTGAATATAGGGAGTTAGGAGGTAAATTAAAAAATAGGACCTCAAAGGTAGTAATCTCAGGATTGCTACCAGTGCCACGTGCTAGTCAGCATAGAAATACAAGAATATTTCAGACGAATACGTGGCTAGAGGAATGCTGCAAAGGGTGGGATTCAAATTCCTGGACATTGGCACCGGTTCTGTGGGAGCTGGGACCAGTACAAATCGGACGGTTTGCACCTGGGCAGGACAGGGACCGATGTCCTAGGGGGAGTGTTTGCTAGTGCTCTGGGTTCAAACGAAAATTGTAGGGGGTTGGAAACCAGAGCAGGGAGACAGAGGAAAGGGAAACAAGGTTAGAGGCAAAAGACAGGAAGGAGAAAAACAAAGGTGCCGGTCAGTGAAATCAAGGGTTTAACTCAAACATGGCCACAGTAAATAATAATTCTAAAAGGTCTAAGAGCGTTAAAAGAACAAGGCTGAAGGCTTTGTATCTTAATGCGAGGAGCATTAGTAATAAGGTGGATGAATTAGCTGTACAAATAGAGGGAAACTAATATGTTATGATTGGGTTTTCAGAAACATGGCTCCAGGGTGACCAAGGCTGGGAACTCAACATCCAGGGGTATTCAATATTCAGGAAGATAGGCAATAAGGAAAAGGAGGTGGGGTAGCATTGCTGGTTAAAGAGGCGATTAACACAATTGTAAGGAAGGATATTACCTCTGGTGATGTGGAATCTGTATGGGTGCAACTGAGAAATACCAAGGGGCAGAAAACGTCAGTGAGAGTGGTATACAGTCCCCAAACAGTAAAACGGAGGTTGGGGATGGCATTAAACGGGAAATTAGAGAAGTGTGCAATAATGGCCACAGCAGCTATCATGGGTGACTTTCATCTAAATATAGATTGGGCTAACCACATTAGTAACAATACTGTGGAGGAGGAATCCCTGGAGTGTATAAGGGATGGTTCCCTGGACCAATATGCCGAGGAACCAATCAGAGATCAGGCCATCTTTGACTGGGTATTATGTAATGAGAAACGATTAATTAGCAATCTTGTTTTGCGAGGCCCCTTGGTTCGTAGCGAACATAATATGATTGAATTCTTCATTAAGATGGAGAGTGAAGTAGTTGAATCAGAGAATAGCGTCCTGAATTTAAAGAAAGGAAACTATGATGTTATGAGGCGCGAGTTGGTTATGATTGATTGGGCAATATTAATGAAAGGGTTGAGGGTGGATTGGCAATGGCAAAGATTCAAGGATCACATGGATGAACTACATAATTGTTTCATCCCTGTTTGGCATAAAAATAAAACAAAAAAGGTGACTCAACCGTGGCTAATAAGGGAAATTATGGATAGCATAAGATCCAAAGAGAGGACATATAAATTGGCCAGAAAAAAACAGTAAACCTGCTGATTGGGAGCAGTTTAGGATTCAGCAAAGGAGGAAAAAGGAACTAATTAAGAGGGGGAATATAGAGTATGAGAGTAAGCTTTCAGGGAACATAAAAACTGACGGTAAAATCTATTATAGACATGTGAAGAGAAAAAGATTAGTGAAGTCAAGCGTAGGCCCCTTGCAGTCAGCATCAGAGTAATTTATAATGGGGAACAAAGACATGGCTGACCAGTTAAATACATACTTTGGTTCTGTCTTCACAAAGGAGGACACAAATAACGTCTCAGATATGCCGGGGAACATAGATTCTAATGAGAGGGAGGAACTGAAAGAAATCAGCATTTGTAGGAAATTTGTTTTAGCAAAATTGATGGTATTGAAGGCCGATAAATCCCCAGGGCCTGAAAATTTACATCCTAGGGTACTTAACGAAGTGACCCTAGAAATAGTAGATGCATTGCTGGTCATCTTCCAAAATTCGATAGACTCTGGAAGAGTTCCCATGGATTGGATGGTAGCGAATGTTACCTCACTCGTCAAAAAAGTTGGTAGAGAGAAAACGGGGAATTATAGACCTGATGTAAGCCTGACATCTATAGTGGGGAAAATGCTAGAGTCCATTATAAAATGTGTAATAGCAGAGCACTTGGAAAACAGTGACAGGGTCAGACAAAGTCAACATGGATTTACAACAGGTAAATCGTGCTTGACTAATCTACTGGAATTTGTTGAGGATATAACTGGTAAAATAGATAAGGGAGAAGCAGTGGATGTGGTGTATTTGGACTTTCAGAAGGCTTTTGATAAGGCCCCGCATAAGAGATTGGCGTGTAAAGTTAAGGCACATGGGATTTGGGGCAAGGTAATGACTTGGATAGAGAACCGGTTGGCAGACAGGAAGCAAAGAGTTGGAATAAACATGTCCTTTTCCGAGTGGTTGGCAGTGATTAGTGGGGTACCACAGGATAGGTCTTAGGACCCCAGCTATTCACAATATATATTAATGATCTAGACGAGGGAACTAGACGTAATATCTCCAATTTTGCAGGGGACACAAAGCTGGGTGGGCGTATGTGCTGTGAGGAGGATGCCGAGAAACTCCAGTATGATTTGGACACGTTGGGTAATTGGGAAGATGCATGGCATATGCATCATTATAATGTGGATAAATGCGAGGTTATCCACTTTTGTGGCAAAAGCTGGAAGGCAGATTATTGTAGAATGCCAATAAATTGGGAGAAGGGGAAGTGCAACGAGATCTGGGTGTCCTTGTGCACCAATCGCTGAATGTAAGCATGCAGGTGCAGCAGGCGTTTAAGAAGGCTAATGGCATGTTGGCCTTCGTAGCGAAAGCGTTGGAGTACAGGAACAACGATGTCTTGCTGCAGTTGTACAGAGCCTTGGTGAGACCACATCTTGAGTATAGTATGCAGTTCTGATCGCCTTATCTGAGGAAGGATGTTATTGCCATGGAGGGAGTGCACCGAAGATTCAGCAGACTGATACCTGGGGTGGCAGGAATGATGCATGAGGAGAGATTGGGTCGATAGGGCTTATACTCGCTGGAGTTTAGAAGAATGAGAGGGGATCTCATGGAAACCTATAAAATTCTAACATGATTAGACAGACTAGATGCAGGAAGGCTGCTCCCGATGGCGGGGAGTCCAGAACCAGGGGTCACAGTCTAAGGATAAGGGGTAAGCCATTTAGGACAGTGATGAGGAGGAATATCTTCACCCAGAGAGTGGTGAACCTGTGGAATTCTCTACCACAGGAAGCAGTGGAGACCAATTCATTAAATATACTCAAGAAGGAGATAGATATACTACTTAAGGCTAAATGGATCAAGGGATATGGGGAGAAGGCAGGGGCATGGTACTGAATTTGGATGATCAACCATGATCTCATTGAATGGCAGAGAAGGCTCCAGGGGCCGAATGGCCTACTCCTGCTCCTATCTTCTACGTTTATATGACAGAGCAATGGGAGATCCCAGTCTCTTTGCTCGACCTGTGCTGAGTGAACTGTCCCCTCTCAAGCAGTGTGGTACTGAGCCCCACACACAGAGCAAAAAGATCACAGGTTCCATTCCCGGCCTGTGCTGAGTGAGCTTACCTCTCCCACCAGGTGTGGCACTGAGCCACACAAACCGAGCAGGAAGATCCCAGGCTCCATCCCCAGCCTGTGCTGAGTGAGCTGGCCTCTCTCACCTGGTGTGGTACTGAGTCACACAAACAGTGCAGGAAGATCCCAGGCACTGTCCCCGGCCTGTGCTGAGTGAGCTTACCTCTCTCACCCTTTGTGGTACTGAGCCACAAAAACCGAGCAGGAAGATCCCAGGCACTATCCCTGGCCTGTGCTGAGTTAGCTGACCTCTCTCACCCTTTGTGGTACTGAGCCACACAAACCGAGCAGGAAGATCCCAGGCACTATCCCCAGCCTGTGCTGAGTGAGCTGACCTCTCTCACCCGGTGTGGTACTGAGCCCCACAAACCGAGCAGGAAGATCCCAGGCACTATCGCCGGCCTGTGCTGAGTGAGCTGAACTCTCTCAACCGGTGTGGTACTGAGCCCCACAAACCGAGCAGGAAGATCCCAGGCACTATCCCCGGCCTGTGCTGAGTGAGCTGAACTCTCTCACCCTGTGTGGTACTGAGCCACATAAACCGAGCAGGAAGATCCCAGGCACTATCCCCGGCCTGTGCTGAGTGAGCTGAACTCTCTCACCCGCTGTAGTACTGAGTCCCACAAACAGAGCAGCAAGATCCCAGGTTCCATGCCCGGCCTGTGCTGAGTGAGCTGAACTCTCTCACCCGGTGTGGTACTGAGCCACATAAACAGAGCAGCAAGATCCCAGGCACTATCCCCGGCCTGTGCTGAGTGAGCTGAACTCTCTCACCCGGTGTGGTACTGAGCCCCACAAGCAGAGTAGGAAGATCCCAGGCACTATCATCGGCCTGTGCTGAGTGAGCTGAACTCTCTCACCCTGTGTGGTACTGAGCCACACAAACCGAGCAGGAAGATCCCAGGTTCCATGCCCGGCCTGTGCTGAGTGAGCCGAACTCTCTCACCCTGTGTGGTACTGAGCAGCACACAAACAGAGCAGGAAGTACCCAGCTTCCATCCCCGGCCTGTGCAGTGTGAGCTGCTCTCACCCAGGTATGATATTGAGCCCCACACACAGAGCAGGATGATCCCAGGCTACATTCCTGGCCTGTGCTGAGAGACCTGCGCTCTCTCACCCTGTGTGGTACTGAGCACCATACACACAGAGCAGGGAAATCTCACGCTCCATCCCTGGCCTGTGCTCAGTTTGCTGCCCTGTCTTACGCAGTTTGGTACTGAGCCCCACACACAGAGCAGGAAGATCCCTGACTCCATGACCGGCCATTCCTGTGCGAGCTGACCTCCATCACCCGGTGTGCGAGCTGACCTCCATCACCCGGTTTGGCACTGAGCCCAACACACAGCCGGAAGATTGCAGGCTCCGTCCGCGGGCTTCCATGATTGAGCTGCCCTCTCTCATCTGGTGTGTACTGAGCACCACACACACAGAGCACACGAATATCCCTGTCTCTTTGCTCGACCTCTGCTGAGTGCGCTGACCTCTCTCACCCAGTGTGGTACTGAGCCCCACACGCAGAGCAGGAAGATCCCAGGCTCCAACCCTGGCAATTGCTGTGTGAGCTGCTTTCAAGCAGTATGTTAATGAGCCCCACACACCCAGAGCAGGAAGATCGCAGTTTGCATGCTCGACCTCTGCTGCGTGAGCTACCCTCTCCGGGCAGCACGGTGGCATAGTGGTTAGCACTGTTGCATCACAGCGCCAGTATCCCGGGTTCAAATCTGGCCTCGGGTGTCTGTCTGTGTGGAGTTTGCACATTCTCCCCGTGTTTGTGTGGGTTTTCTCCGGATGCTCTGGTTTCCTCCCACAGTCCAAAGATGTGCGGGTTAGGTTGATTGGCCATGATAAAAACTGGCCCTTAGTGTTAGGGGGGATTAAATACTTGGGGTTACGGGTTACGGGGATAGGGCTTGGGTGGGATGGCTGTCGGTGTAGGGACCGGGTGCTAGGGTTTGGATGATCAGCCATGATCTCATTGAATGGCGGAGCAGGCTCGAAGGGCCGAATAGCCTACTCCTGCTCCTATCTTCTATGTTTCTATGTTTCTCACCCAGTGTGGTACTGAGCCCCACACGCAGAGCAGGAAGATCCCAGTTTCCTTGCTCGACCTGTGCTGAGTGAGCTGATCTCTCTCACCCGCTGTGGTACTGGGCCTCACACACATAGCGGAATGATCACAGACTCCGCCCCCGGCCCGTGCTGATTGAGCAGCTCTGACCCGGGTGTGGCACTGAGCTACACAAAAAGTGCAGGGAGATCCCAGGCTCCATCGCTGGTCTGTGCTCAGTGAGCTGCCCTCTCACACATGGTGTCGTACTGGGTACCACACACAGAGCCGGAAGATCCCAGACACCATGCTCGGCCTGTGCTGAGTGAGCTGTCCTCTCTTACCCGGGTGTGGTAATGAGACTCACTCACAGAGCAGTTCGATCTCAGGCTCCATCCCCGGCCTGTGCTGAGTGAGCTGCCCTCTGTCATCCGGTCTGGTACTGAGCACCACACACACAGATCACAGGAAGATCCCTGTCTCCTTGCTCGACCTGTGCTGAGTGAGCAGCCCTCTCTCACCCGGGTGTGGTACTGAAAAACTCACACAGAGCAGGAATATCTCTGCTCCATACCAGGCCAATGCTCAGTGAGCTGCCTTCTCTCTACCGGTGTGTTTCTGAGCAACACACACACGGAGCGGAGGAAGATCCCAGTCTTCTTGATCGACCTGTGCTCAGTGAACTGCCCTCTCACACCCAGTGTGGCACTGAGCCCTACACACGGAGCATAAAGTTCACCGGCTCCATCCCCAGCTGGGATTGGAAATGAGCCACACAAAGAGAGCAGCAAGATCCCAGGCACGATCTCCGGCCTGTGCTGAATGAGCTGAACTCTCTCACCAGGTGTGGCACGGAGCCCCACAAACCGAGCAGGAAGCTCTCAGGCTCGATCCCCGGCCTGTGCTGAGTGAGCTGACCTCTCTCACTCAGTGAGTTACTGAGCACCACAGACAGAGCTTGAATGTCCCAGGCTCCATTCCCAATAGCAAAATACTGTGGAAGCTGAAAACCTGAAATTACATCAGAAAACGCTGGAAATACTCAGCAGGCCAGGCAGCATTCGCGGAGAGAGAAACAGAGTTAACATTTCAGGTCTGTGACCCTTCATCAGAACTGGAAAAAGCTGGAGATGTAACATATATTAAGTAGTTGCAGAGACAGGATGGCGTGGTGGTGGGAGAGGAGGAAGGAGTTGAAGGAATACACTGTGCTGAGGTAAGAAGCAGGAAAGATAAAATGTTGCAAATAGGAATGGCAAAATCATACATCATGAAAAATAGTTGCAGGGGTTATAGTTTGACATTGTTGAACTCGATGATAAGTCCAGAAGGCTGTAATGTGGCTAATCGAAAGATGAGATGCTTTTCCTCGAGATTACGTTGAGCTTCATTGGAACAATGTAAGAGGCCGAGGACAGAGAGATCAGAGTGGGAGTGAAGCGGATAATTAAAGTGACAGGTGACTGGAAGCTCGGGTTCCCCCTTACAAACTGAAAGGAGGTGTTCTGCTAAGCAGTGACCCAATCTGCGTTTGGTCTCCCCAATGTAGAGGAGACCACATCGTCAGCAGCGAATACAGTATACTAAATTGCAAGAAGTACAAGTAATTCGCTGTTTCACCTGGAAGGGGTGTTTGGGGCCCTGGATAGTGGGAAGGGAGGACGTAAATGGGCAGCTGTTGCATCTTCTGTGCTTGTACAGGAAGGTGCCGGGCAAAGGGGAAGGGGTGCTGGGGGTGATAGAGAACTGGACCAGTGTGTCACGGAGGGAGCGGTCCCTTCAGAATGCTGAAAGGGGAGGTGAGGGGAAGACGTATTTGGTGGTGGGATCACGTTGGATGTGACAGAAATGGTGGAGGATGATCCATTGAATGTGAAGTCTGGTGAGGTGAAAGGTGAGGACAAGGGGAACTATATTGTTTTTCTGGGAGGGAGGGGAAGGGGTAAGATGAGACATGCGGGAAATATAACGGACATGATCAAGGGCCGTGTCAACCACAGTAGAGGGGAATCCTCGGCTGAGGAAAAAGGAAGACATGTTGGAAGTACTGGTATGGAAGGTGGCATCGTCAGAGCAGATGTGGCACAGATGGAGAATGGAGCAGAATCTTTACAGGAAGCGGGGTGGGAGGAAGTGTAATCCAGGTAGTTGTAGGAGTCAGTGGGCCTGTAGTGAATTTTTGTCAATAGCCTAACCCCAGAGATGGAGACAGAGAAGTCGAGGAAGGGAAGATAAAAGTCGATGATGGACCACGTGAGGCTGAGGGAAGGGTGGAAATTGGAAGTGAAGTGAATGAAATTATCTAGTTCAGGGCAAGAGCCGGAAGCGGCACCAATACCATCATCGAAGTACTGGAATAAGAGGTGAGGGAGGAGACTTGAGTCCGACTGGAACATAGAATGTCCCATATATCCCATGAATAGACAGGCATGCCTGGGACCTATGCGTGTTCCCATAGCAAAACCTTTAATTTGGAGGAAGTGAGTGGAGTCAGAGAAGAAGTTGTTCAAAGTGAGAACAAGTTCAGCCAGGCGGCGGAGGATAGTGGTGGATGGGGACTGGTTAAGTCTCTGTTCAAGGAAGAAGCAGAGCATCCTTAGGCCGTCCTGGTGGGGAACGGAGGTGTAGAGGGATTGTACGTCCATTGTGAAATGGAGGCTTATTTTGCATGCTTAAACGAGATTCGGAGAATACAGGCCTAGTTTACTCAATCTCTTCTCATGCGATAGTCACACCATCCCTGGAATCAATTTAGTGAACCTACGTTGCGAGCCCTCTATGGCAAGTATATACTTCCTTAGGAAAGGAGAACAACATTGTACACAGTACTCCAGGTGTGTTCTCACCAAAGCCCAACATAATTGGAGTGAGACTTCTTTAATCCTGTACACAAATCCTCTTGCCTACCATTTGCCTTCCTAATCCTAGCACAGACTGTCCATTTAGTTCCTTTCTCCCCTCCCCCACATTCCCTGCCTCTGCACCTGTTACATATTAGTAAATACTACCAAGTCCGTCTGATTGTTTCTCTGGTCCAGGGAGAATGATGAATATTTAATTATGTTAATCATAACTTTTCCTGCTTTTGTTTTTAATTCAGTGACGCAAATTGTGTATGTGTTTTTCTGCATTTGTGAATCAGTGCTGCATTTCTGATATTATACATGGTGGGTGTGCTGGTTCAACATGACCACGTTTATTAATGGAAGTGATTGAAGTTGGAAATACGGATACCCGTTTTGGTTCAATTCTTTTTAATACTGTGAACTAAAGAATTGCAGCACTTTATATTTGTTGTCTGGCTGCATTGTAATTAATATTCTGATTACATATCTGGATGTACAGCAAGTCAGCGCCATAGGAAAGCCGCTGCTCCTGCTGCTTGTGCAATCATTGCTATATTGAAACGAGGGATGGGCTAATACGTTGAGAACTTTAAAATTAATACAACTTGCACGTATAGGTATGCCTCATTCAGCTCAGCTTGGGCTTTTGAATTGTTTGTCGATGCGTAACTGAGTGACGTTTCTGAATTGTTAATGTATTTTCTGTAGTTCTTTTATATCCCAGTCAATTCGGCCAAGTACTTATTTAAATAGAGTTTGTATATGACGAACTAAAAGCTTTTAATTAATTTTACAGTAAATATACTTGCAGAATGGGCATGTAAATTACAAATTAATTTCAATATGGGTAAGTCTGAGGTGGTGCATTTTGATGGCAGGAATCAGGACCCTAGCTATTCCTTGGAAAATAAAAGTCTAAATGGGGTAGATGTGCAAAGGAATCTAAGGGTATAGATTCACAAATCATCAGAAGTAGCAACGCAGGTTAAAAAGCCCAAAAAGTGCAAATAACACATGGGCTCATTTCTAGAGGAATATTTTTCAAAAGCAGGGAGGTTATGTTAAACTTGCAGAACCTTTTCTGATTGTCTGATGATTTGAGCTGAGGGGGTGGCAATATCTCAATACTGTATATAGGATTTAACTGGTTGTTGTTGCTGTCGTTGTTGTAAAAGTTCCTTTTCTAAAAGTTGCTGTAAAGCTTTTGTTGTAAAATTTGCCCACGGAAGAAAAGGTCATGCTCAAAGGAGTTCATGGCCACTCAACACAAAAAAAGTCGAGGGAACATTGGTGGGGAGGAGCTGATAATATTAGGTCGGGTGTGGAGGAGTTCAGGAAAACAGGTGGGTTCAGGAGGAACTGAGCATATTAGGTGTGGTGGAGAGGAGCTGAGCGTATTGTTGGGTTCAGGAGGAGCGGAGGATATTAGGTGGGGTGGGGAGGAGCTGAGGATATTAGGTGGCAGGGAGGAGCTGAGGATCTTAGTTGGTGTGGGGAGGAGCTGAGGATATTAGGTAGAGTGGAGAGGAGGTGAGGATGTCAGCTGTGGTGGGGAGGAGCTGAGGATATTAGCTGGGGTGGGGAGGAGCTGAATATATTAGGTGGGGTGTGGAGGAGCGGAGGATAATAATGGGGAGGAGCTGAGGATATTAGGTCTGGTAGGGTGGAGCTGAGGAAATTATTTGTGGTGTGGAGGAACTGAGGATATTAGGTGGGGTGAGGAGGAGCTGAGGATATTAGGTGGGGTGGGGAGGAGCAGAGGGTATTAGATGGGGTGGAGAGGAGCTGAGTATATTAGGTGGTTGTGGTGGAGCTGAGGATATTGTTGGGGTGTGGAGAAGCTGAGTATATTAGGTGTGGTGGTGAGCAGCTGAGGATATTAGATGCGGTTGGGAGGTGCTGAGAATATTAGGTGTGTTGGGGAGGAGCTGAGGATATTACATGGGGTGGAGAGGAGCTGAGTATATTAGGTGGGATGTAGAGCAGCTGAGGATATTAGGTGGTTGGGGAGGAGCTGAGCATATTAGTTTTTGTGGGGAGGAGCTGAAGATATTCGTTGGGGTAGGGAGGAGCTGAGGATATTTGGTGGAGTGGGGCGGAGGTGCGGTGGCGAGGAGCTGAGGATAATATTTGGGGTGGGGAGAAGTTTAGGATGTTCGATGCATAAATCGATGTCGAAAGTCACGAAGTAAGGCTGAAGCTTACAGAGCAGATCTGTTATTTGAAATAAATACTATCTTCACCAACCTCTTCTTCAAAATATGTGGTAGAATGTGACAAGCCAGGAGTGTACTCTGCAATAAATCCTCAGATTTCCTGGTATAATTCGAAACCCACATACAGTTGTAGATGTCTGCCTTTAGTAATTATTATTGTTTTTTAATCAATACACTGATGCTTTGCTTCCAATATTGTAAAGACATTTCTCTAGATGGCATCTCACAATCGACATTAGAAAACGTACAGACTGCGCAGTTAAGTGACACATGAACTTGAACATAGATGAATGCGAAGCGATGCACTTTGGTAGGAAAATATAAGCATCATGAGGGTAGTGTGATTAATGCTGTGTATGTGGACTTTGACAAAGTACCACGTGATAAACCTTGTCATAACATTGTAGTTCATGGGATTATTGGGACAGGGCAGCATGGATATCAAATGGGCTAAGGGTCAGAAAGCAGATAGTAGTTGTCACCAGTTGTTATCCAGACGAGAGGGAAGTATACAGTGGTGTGCCACAGGGGTCGCTATTCGGACCAGCGCACTCTTTGTTATGTTTCAATGACCTAGAGTTGGGCATACAGGGCATTGAAACTCGGAAATGTAGCACACAATGAGGAGCATAGCAACATACTTCAAGAGGGTGTGGACTGACTTGTCAACAAGAGAATATAAGAAATAGGAGCAGGAGTAGGCCATTCGACCCTTAGAGCCTGCTCCACCATTCAATATGTTCATGGCTGACTTTCGGCAGAAAAGTCATTCACGCAACACCTTCTAACTGACCCTCATTCCTGTATAGAATGTTATCTCCTTACTCAGTTTACTGGCATATTTTGCAATAAGAAAATAAAATATAATTGGAGCCGAAAGCATGAATCTAAATGCCAAGAATATTTAGCTGGGTCTTTACCCTTATAAACTGCGCATCAGGCTGCAGGGTTTTAGAGCTTCAGATACGACCCTGACATGATCCTACACTTCTCTGACGGCGTTTCTTTCCGAATTAAATTCCTTTGGTTACAACAAAGCCCAAAGTCTGATTCAGTTAGGCAGACACTTGGCAGATGCTATTTAGCACAGACAATTGTGAAGTGAAGAATGAGAAGAGGCAATGTGAACTAAATGGTACAATCTTAAAGGGCTTGCAGAACAGAGGGACCTTGGCATGTATCTACATTTATCTTTGAAGGCGGCTGGAAAATTTGAGAAGTATGTTAATAAAGCATATGGGATCCTTCGCTTTATTAATAAGCAATAGAGTACAAAATCAAGAAAGTTATGAGAAAACTTTATAAAGCAGTGATTTGGCTTCAGGTGGAGTATTGTGTCCAATTCTGGGCACCACACTTTAGGAAAATGTCAAGGCCGTGGAGCGTGTGTAGAAGAGATTTACTAGAATGGTACCAGGGTTAAGGGACTTCAGTTATGTGGAGAGACTGGAAAAGCTGGGGTTGTTCTGATTACAGCAGAGAAGGTTAAGAGGAGGTTTGCTCGAGGTGTTAAAAAGCCTAAATTCATTTAATAGAGTAATTAAGGAGCAACGGTTTCCAGTGGCAGTGGGTTCGGTAACCAGAGGGCATAGATTTACTGTGATTGGCAAAAGAACCCGAAACAACATGAGGAAGCTTTTGTATTACACAGCGAGTTGTTGTGATCGGGGATGGACTGCCTGAAAGGGTGGTGGAAACAGATTCAATAGTAACTTTAAAAGGGCATTTGGAAAAAGTGCTTGAGATAAAATAAAATACTGGGGATAGAGCAGAGGAGTGCGATTAATTGGACAGCTCTACCAAAGAGCCAGCACAGGCACGGTGGGCCGAATGGCCTCCTTCTGTGCTGTATCATTCCATGATTGTATAATCACCGATACCTCAGAAAATAAGAAGCTGAACGTGGCAGAGGAGCAAAGGGCTCTGTGGGAAAGGTGAACAAATAATTAAAAACAGTATCACTGGAGAGCAAAGCAATTAAAATGCTAACAATGAATTGGGGTTTATTTTTAAGGCGATAGAAGTCAAAAGAAGGGAAGTTGGCCAATGGTGGGAAGTCGTGTTTCACAATGATCGGTGCTGGGAACACTTTTGTTCACCATTTACTTAAACAATTAGGATTCAGGAATCGGAAGCGCAATTTCAAACATTATGGATGCCACCCAAATGGGGGTTTACACTTAATACAGAGGAGGACTGCGACAGAATACACGAACACGTTATTAAACTGGCAGAATGTGAATGCAACTTGCAAATTAACCTTATATAGTGAAATGTGAGGTAGCACATTTCATTAGGAAGAATACGGAGGTCACATACTCCTTGGAAAATAAGTTCTAAACGGGGTTGAGGAACAGAGGGATGTAGGTACAGTTACATCAATCAATAAATGTTGCAATGCAGGTTGCTAAAGCCATAAAAACAAAGAAAGCACTGGGAATCATTTCTAGAGGGATAGCATTGTAAAGAATAGAAGTTATGTTAAGCTTGTATGGAACATTGGTTTTACCAAACTTCGTGTGCTGAGAACATGGTCTCCATCTTATAAAAAGGACATAGAGGAACTGGCGAAGGTACAAACAGTATTTACTAGAATGATACCAGAACTGAGACGTTATACCTGTCAGGAAAGACTGAACAGGCCGGGGCTCCTTTCTTTAGGAAAGTGAAGACTGAGGGATAATCAGATAGATTTTTTTGAGATTGTGAAAGAGTTTCATAGGGTAGATTAGAGACGGTGTTTGCACTTGCAGAAGAGACCAGAACTTGGGGTCATAGACTTAAGACAGTCATTAATAAATGTAATGGGGAATTCAGGAGAAACCTTTTCACCAAGTGAATGGTCAGAATGTGGAGCTCGCTACCACGAGGAGCGGTTGATGCGAATAACATCGACACAATTAAAGGGGAGCTAGACAAGCACATGGGGGCAAAGGAATAGAAGGATATTTTTACTGGGTTAGATGAAGGAGGGTGGGTGGAGGCTCCTATGGCGCAAGGACACCAACATGGACATTTTTTGTCGAATGGTCTGTCTCTGTGCTGTAAAAACTTTGTAAATTTTATTAAACATGTGTAGGACCCGGGTCAGGTCACACTTAGGGAACGGTGCATAGTTATGTTCTCCATAATATAAAAAGGACACAGAAGAACTGGAGAAAATGCAAAATATACGTACAAGAACAACAACATATATTTATATAGCGCCTTTAACATAGTAAAATGACCCAAGCGATTCATGGGAGAGTTATTGAACAAAACCTGACCCTGAGCCACATAAGGAGATATTAGGAAAGATGACCAAAAGTATAGTCAAAGAGGTCAGTTTTAAGCAGATTCTTAAAGGAGGAGGGAGATTTAGAGAAGCAGAGAGGTTGTGGGAGGGGATCCTGAGATTAGGCCCCAGGCAGCTGAAAACACAGTAGCCAATGGTGGAGCGGTTATAATCGGGGATGAGCAAGATGCCAGAATTAGAGGAGCACAGAGACCTCGGGATTATAGAGGGGCTGCTGAAGCTTGTGGAGTTAGGGAGGGCGAAGCCATGTAGGGATTTCAAAGCAAGGATGATAATTTTTAAATGGAGGTATTGCCGGAACGGGAGTTACTGTAGGTCAGCGAGCACAGTGGTGGTGGTTTACCGGGATTTGGTGTGGGTTAGGTTACGGCAGCAGAGCATTGGATGAGCTCAAGTTATGGAGGGTGGGAGATGGGAAGCCGTCCAGGAGAAAGTTGGTGCAATCAAAATTAGAGCTACCAAAGGCATTAATGATGGTTTGAGCAGCAGATGAGCTGAGGCAGGGGCAAAGTTCGGCAATGTTACCGAGGTGGAAGTAAGCCGCCCTGGTGATGGAGTGAATATCTGTTCGGAAGATCATCCGGTGGACAAACACGACACCAAGGTTGCAAATAGCACACTGGTGCTCAAGAGAGGGATGGAGTCGATGGCTTGGCAACGGAGTTTGTGAAGGGGGCCAATAGCTTCAATCTTACAAATATTTAGTTGGATGGCACCAGAACTGAAAGATTGCAGCTATCAGGAAAATTTAACAGGTTGGGGCTTTCTGCTATAGAATAGAGAGGACGTTGATGAGGCCTGATAGAGATCTTGAAAATGATGAATGGGTTGGACAGGGTTGATGTGGAGGGATTGTTTGCACTTGTGGGAGAATCCAACACTTGGGGTCATAAATACAAAATAGTTACTAATAAATTCAATAGGGAAATAAGGAGCAATGTCTTTACTCAGACAGTGGTTAGAGTGTGGAACATACTAGCACAGGCAGTGGTTGAGGAAAATACTTTACATTCTTTCAGAATGAAACTAGACGAGTAAATGCTAGAAATGGGATAGAAACAAATTCTGAGAGGCTGAGATGAGGTAGATGCAATGAGAGGAGACTGGTGTGGAGCATATTCACCAGCACAGACTGATTGGGCCGAATGGCCTGTTTCTGTGCTTTTGATGCCATGTAATATAATCGCCTGAACTGCAGCTCAGCTCTGTCTGCCTATCTACTGACCAGGTTCTTACTCTGGAAGCTGCGAATGAATCGCTGCCCTCAATAGCTGAAGGGACACTTTACATAAGAGCTCAGGGTGAAAGCAGCAAACTTGTGGTCCAGTCCCGAAAGAAAATGTGGGAAATGTCAGTCAGAAACAGTGCCGAGTACTAAACACAGTGGTCACCCCGCCGCTGTCTGTATCTTCAGATCTCCAGCGATTGCTGGTGCAATTCAGTGGATGGCAGTCTGGGGATGAATATTACATTCCTGGACTGGAAACACTGGGAGCCACCCCTGGGCTGTGCTCAGTTGTTTCTGATTAATAATGAATTGAATAATTGAGGTAAGCGGATATTTCATCGTCTTCTTCACCTGCTCTCTGAACTTGGACTGGGTCACCCCATAAATAAATGTGTTTGTGCAGCAACTTAAATTCTGCAGCATAAAACCAACTCGTTGAAAGATAAATAAAGAATCATTGTAATACATGGTTCCTGTAATGGTATAATATAAGAAAAAAGTAAAGTAGACCAGCCACACCAGTATGAAGCTGGTGGATATGGTGAAGAGTAAACTCACAGACTTCTTTCTGCTCTCCATCTCTGGGTCTCTGCCAATCTCTCCCTTGCTCTCACCCCTCGGTCCCTTACGGACCCGACCAGCCACTAAAATGTGTCTGAATGTCAGAGCGTTGAGAAACAGAATTAAAGCGAATGGGAGCATTGGGTTTAAAACCGTATTAAACCAATCAAATCCCACCCACCCGGGCTCAGTATAATAGCAAATGATTGCGACACAGTCCCAAAGTACATTGTCGATTATCCTCCTGGGATGATCAATAATGATTGCGACACAGTCCCACAGTACATTGCCAATTATCCTCCTGGGATGATCAATAATGATTGCGACACAGTCCCACAGCACATTGTCGATTATCCTCCTGGTCTGATCAATAATGATTGCGACACAGTCCCACAGCACATTGTCGATTATCCTCCTGGGATGATATATAAAGTAGAAGGGGACGTTTTTTAAACAGAGCAGAATGCCGGTTGTTGCCAGAATCAGAGCCGCAGTTTTCTCGGTGCAATATTTAGTTTTCAGCTTCTGGCAACAAATGGCCAAAAATCGATCAAAGGTGAAAGTGACGGTGAACCAGAATGAACAGTCTGCGGCTCCATGAGACAGGACAGTGATAACACTACATACAGGGGTGATATCCAGGAAACTCACTGGGAAATAATACAGATTGATACGGAACAGTAAGATCTCAGTTCCAATGATCATGAGATCCACCGCTGCCATGCCCACCAGGTAACGAGTGGTGCCGGTAGAGAGGCCGTATTTTCCCCGGGACAGGATCACAATCGCCAGCAAATTCACTATAAAACACAGAAGGGAAAAGAGACAGGAAATTACTGACCACACATTCTCCGTGTCTGGGCCCAGACAGTAAGGGCTGGACTTTAACACCCCCAAAAACAGGTGGGTTGGGGTCGGGTCAGAATTGGACAATATCTTCCTGACCCCAACCCGCCCACTTCCGAGTTAAAGGGACAAAGGACAGGGGGCGGGCAGTGAACCGCACAAAGAAAGCGGGTTGGCAAGGTGAATATTTTAATGAGGTAGGCAGTTTCTGATTTAACCTGTTAAACTATGGCTGGCCAGGCACCCTGGGCCCCGGGAATGATTTCCGCCCCCAAACCCCAAGATCTAAACTTCCCCGAACCCCCATGGATAGAACCGGGCAGTCGGGGTTGGATTTCCCAAAACTGGGGATTGGACACACCCCCCCGGTACCGGTCAAGCCCCCAGAACCAGTCAGACCCCCGGGATCAGTCACACCCCCGGGACTGGTCAGAACCCCGAAACCATGATCGGACACACCGTGGGATCAGACGCCCCATCCAACCCAGTTTCATCCATCGGACCTACCTGGTCCTGCTCCGGAGCGTCCCCACCCCGTCTGACTGGAAGCCCGATTAACAATCAGGCTGACTTCGAGGGTGGGGAACCAGTCAAGGACAAAGGACGTACGCTATGGAGTTAAGACAACCCAACGTTCGAGAATACCTGGACTTCCAGGTATCCTGTCTGATATTCTGCATCCACCCCATACACTCCAGCCATCATACATAACCCGCCTCTGTTAATATCCATGCGAATTTATATGAGCAAATGCAATATACTGAGGCTGATATAAATCTGATATAAACATTAGAAATAGGAGCAGGAGTAGGCCATTCGGCCCTTCGAGCCTGTTTCTCCAATCATTGAGATCATGGCTGCTGTTCTGCCTCAGTTCCATTCACTGGGCTCAAAGCCATGTTGGAAAAATTCAGTATCGCACCGTATGGGGCGCCATTATCGGCCGTGCGCAAAGTTTAGCGCCTGGCGCTAATTATCGCCTCTGACAGCAAACTTGGCTTTTATTGCCCCTGGAATTGATTTGAGCGCTAAAGCAGGTGCTTCACACCAGTCTTAAGGGGCAAAGGCCGAGGAGCGAGGCTACCTCTGAGCGCTGGTGAAGCAAGAAAGGGCCAATCAAAATAAAACTGCAAAGTGCTGCTCAGTACTCAAAACTCCTTCACACAGCGTTAAATATCTCCAGAAGTCTCTCTCTCTCTCTCTCTCTCTCTCTCTCTCTCAGAATGTGTGTTGTAAAGATGTCACTGACAAAAGAAGGCAGGAAGCGGTCACCTTTAAATAGCACTCCCTTAGCCCCTTTCTGACAGAATAACGCTCCGCTCAACTTGCCCTATCACCATCTCGTCTCGGTTTGAATACCTCTTAATGTCTCTTCACTTCTCATTTGTTCACTCCCAGCCTGGCTTCTTAATCTATTTCATTTCCGGTGTTTTTCTGGTCCTGACAAATGGTTTGCCCCAAAACGATGACTCTATTTTCTCTCCACGGATGTTGCTTGGCCTGCTGAGTTTTTCTAGCATTTTCTTTTGTTATTTCGGATTTCCTATATAATTGGAGTAAGATATCTATACTCCTGTACGTAAATCCTCTTGTAATGAAGGCCAGCCTACCATTTGACTTCCTAATGACTTGCTGCACCTGCACATTCACTTTCAGGGACTCATGTACAAGGACAACAGGGTCCCTTTGAGCATCTGCATTTCCCAATCTTTCACCATTTAGAAAATATACTGCCTTTCTGTTTTTTCTACCAGAGTGGATAACTTCACATTTATCCACATTATAATTCATCTGCCATGCTCTTGACCACTCACTGAACGTGTCGAGACCCCATTGAAGCCTCTTCACATTCTCTTCGCAAATGACACTGCCACCTATCTTTGTGTCATCACCAAATTTGGAAATGTTACATTTCGACCCCTCATCCAAATCATTGATATAGATTGTGAATAGCTGGGACCCAAGCACCGATCCTTGCAGTATCCCACTAGTCACAGCCTGCCATCCTGAAAAAGACACGTTTATCCCTACTCTTTGTTTTCTATCTGTTTACCAATTCGCAATCCATTTTAGAATATTACCCCCAATTCCATGTCCCCTAATTTTGTTCACCAACCTCTTGTGTGGGACCTTATCGAAGGCCTTCTGAAAATCAAAATACACCACATCTACCGGTACTCCTTTGTCTACTCCACAAGTTACATCCTCAATGATCTCCAATAGGTTTGTCAAACAGGACTTCCCTTTCATAAATCCATGTTGACTCTGCCCAATCTTACTATTACTTTCTAAGTCCCCAGTTATTGCATCGTTTATAATAGATTCCAGCATTTTTCGAACTACTGATGTGAGGCTAGCAGGTCTGTAGTTCCCCGTTTTCTCTCTCCCACCTTTATTAAGTAGCGGGTTACATTTGCTGTCCTCCAATCTGCCGGAAACGTTCCAGAATCTATAGACTTCTGGATGATGACAACCAATGCGACAACTATTCCAATGGCCACCTCTTTCAAATCCCTAGAATGTAGATCATCCGGTCCTTGAGTCTTATCAACTTTTAGTCACATTAATTTTGCTAGTACTGTTTTTTTACTAATAATAATTTCTTTAAGTTCCTCATTCTCGCCACACCCTTGGTTTTCTCGTATTTCTGGGAGGTTTTTTGTGACTTCCTCAGTGAAGACAGGAGCATAGAATTTATTTAATTTCACTACCATTTCACCATTCCGCATTATAAATTCTCTGTCTCTGACTGCACAGGACCTACATTTACCTTCGCCATCTTTTGCTTTTCACATACCTATAGAAGCTTTTACAATCAGTTTCTATATTTTTCGCTAGTTTGTACTCCCTTTCTTGGTCCCCCTTTGCTGATTTCTAAAAAGATCCCAATCCTCAGGCTGACCGCTTTTTCTGGCAACCTTATAATCTTCCTCCTTTGAATTAATACTGGATTTAATTTAATAAACATACAATGCTGAAAACACTCAGCAGGTCAGTTAGCATTTGTGCAGAGAGAAACAGAGTGAACATTTCAGGTAGATAACCAATCATCAGAACTGGCAGGCATCAGAGATTAATCGTATTAAAGCAATGATAGAGTCAGAGAAAAGTGTGGTTCTTTAAGGAAAGAACAATGTCTGTGATTGGCTGGAGGGCAAGTTGATTGAATGACAAAAGGGACGATGGTGCAAGGCAAATGGGACAATTAGGGAAACAGAAGATGGGTGCAGAGGAGGTGTAAATTGTTACAGCAGAATAACAAGGGGGAGGGCTAGTAGGGAACATGTGGCAGAGTAAGTTGGGCAGACCCCAGGAGTTTGGTCCAGACCGCTGGTCGTGTACCGGGATCACCACCCCAAGCCCCAGCCCACACCTGCTCCACTCTCAGTGGCTCTGCTGGAGCCATACTCCATTACCAGCACATGTCGTCCAAGAAAACGGAGTGGAGGTTATGATCTGAATGTATAAACTTAGTGTTGCGTCCGGAAGGCAATAAACTGCTGAACTGAAAGATATGGTGCTGTTCCACATTGAGTTTAAAAGGGGAACAGTGCAGCAGGCAGAGAAAAGTGAATTCAGAGTGGGCATGAGATATAGAATTAATGTTGCAAGTGACCTGAAGCTCAGGGTCACACCTGCGGACTGAAGGGAGGCGTTCAGCAAAGCAATCACCCAACCTGCGTATAGTCCACACAATGTACAGGAGACTGGATCGTGGGCAGCGAATATGTTATACTAAATTGGAAGAAGTACAAGTAAACAAAGCTTACACGTGGATGGAATGTTTGGGGCCTTGGCTGGCGGGATGGAAAGAGGGGAAAGGGGAGCTGTTGCATCTCCTACGCTTCCAAAGGAAGGTGCCAGGGAAGGTGATTGCTTTTAGGGGTGACAGAAGAGTGCACCAGGGTCTTGCGAGCGCTGGGGGATTGGAGGGCAGGTAAAGATATGTTTGGTGGAGGCCTTAGCTGGTCATGACGGTAATGGCAGAGGATGATCTGTTGAATGTGAAGGCTGTGGCAGTGGAAGCCGAGGACATGGGAACACTATCTGGGTTCTAGCAGGGAGGGCAAGGGGCGATGGGAGCAATGCAGGATTGACATGGCCGAGGGCTCTGTCAATCATAATGGAGGTGAATACTCGACTGAGGAAATATGAAGACAATTCAGAAGCACTGGTGTGGAAGGCGGCATCGTCAGAACATGTTCAACGGTGGTGGTGAATCTTTGAGAATAGAATAGAGCCCTTCCATGAAGCCTGGTGGGAGGAAGTGTACTCAAGATTCCTGTAGAAGTTGGTGGGCTTATAGTAGATAATTGTGGATGGCCTAGACCCTGAAATGAAGGTCGAGAAGTCGAAGAAGGGAAGGGAAGACCACTGTGGTTCACCATTTACATGTTATTCCTGTATTTAAAATGGAAGATAGAACAATTCCAAGGATCTACAGACCAGTTAGTACAAATCGATGGAAGGAAAAATAATGGAATCCTTACACAAAGATGCAGCAGATAAACATCCAGAAACACAAAATATAATAACAAGTAGTCAGCAGGTATTCCAAAAGGGAATCATAGAATGGTTACAGCACAGAAGGAGGCCAATCGGCCCGTCGAGGCCGTGCTCTCTCTCTGCACTTGCACTTCAGCTAGTCTCAATCCCCCACCCTTTTTCCGTAGCTCTGCAATTCCTTTCCTTCCATTCCCTTTTGAAAGCCACGATTGAATCTGCCTCCACCACCCTTTCATACAGTGAATTCCAGATCATAACCACTCATTGCCTTAAAATGCTTTTCCTCATGTCGCCTTTGGATCTTCAGCACATCACCTAAAACCAGTCTTCTCCGGTTCTCGACCGTTACACCGATGGGAAAAGCTTCTCTCTATCTACTCTGTCTACTCTGTCTAGACCCCTTTTGATTTTGATCATATCTATCAAATCTCCTCTCAACCTTCTCTGCTCTAACGAGAGCCACCCCAGCTTCTCTAGTATATTTATGTAACTGAAGCTGCTCATCCCTGGAACCATTCTTGTAAATCTTTTCTGCACCCTCTCTAAGGCCTTCATGCCTTTCCGAAAGTGCCATGCCCAGAATTGGACACAATACTCCACTTGTGGCCGAAAGAATGTTTTATACATGTTTATCATAACTTCCTTGCTTTTGTACTCTATGCATCTATTTATGATCTCAGATTCCCGTAAGCATTTTCAATGCTTTGTCAACCAGCCCTGCCACCTTCAACGATTTTTATACATGCACCCCCAAGTCCCTCTGTTCCTGCACCCCCTTTGGAATGTCTTGCTGGAGTAACCTTCGTGAATTATTTGAATAAGTACCAGAAAGAGTAGTTTAGGGAAATGTAGTAGAAGTAATATACTTTGATTTTTTTAAAGCCATTCGATAAGCTTTCTGATATTTACATATATCAGAAATGCTGTCTACAGAGGTCACGGTCCGTCATCAAAGACCCTACCCACCCCAGCCACAGTCTGTTCACCCTCCTGCCATCTGGGAGACGCTATAGATGCATTCGCACCCATACGACCAGATTTAGGAACAGCTTCTTTCCCAGGGCTGTCATCCTACTGAACTCCACAAATAAACTCTAAAGCCTGCACATCTGCCAATGCAGTTTATTATGGTTATGGTTATGTTTATTTTAATATACTACAAGCCAAATGTATGTTGAATGTTTAAATGTCTTAATCTAAATGTACACTCTCGGGAGCCGCAAGCATACATTTCGTTGTACTGCACTTGTGCACTTACAATGACAATAAAAGTTGATTTGATTTGATTTGATTTGATTTCAAGTACCACATACTGGACTGAATAACGGAGCAAGTGGAGTTAGGAGACAAGCACAGAATGGATTGCAAGATGGCTGCAAGAACAAAAAATAGGGAGTAGAGGAAACAGCTATTTACTCAGATAGGTGGATGTTGAGTAGTGATGTTCCACAAGGATCGGCGTTGCGACCACTGTTGTTCAACATTTACATAAACGCTATTGATTCGGGAAGCAGAAGCACCAATTCTAAATTTGCAGATTAATCCAAATTGGGAATAGTTAATACACAGGAAGAATGCAACACAATACCTAAAGACATTAATAAAGTTGCAGAAAGGGCGTTCAAATGGGAAATTAATCTCAATATAGCTAAGTGAGAGTTACTGCATTTTGGTCGGAAAAATAAGGTTCCCAAATACTCCTTGGAAACTTAGAGTGGGAATGGGGTAGAGGGGTACCGATTTGCAAATCATTTAAAGTAGCAATGCATGGTAACAAGGCCATAAACATGCAAACAAAGCACTAGGGCTCATTTCTAGAGGAATACAATCGTAAAGAAAAGAGGTTAGTTTAAACTTATATAGAATCCTTGGTTATACCACACTTAGCGTACTGTGTGCAATTCTGATCTCCATTTACATAAAGGATATTAAGACACAGGAGAAAGTGCAATTTTTTGACATGGATGACACCAGAACGGGGACATTATAACCATCAGGAAAGATTGATCAGGCTGGGGCTCTTTCTTTACAAAAGATAAGGATGTAGGGTGGCCTAATAGAGGCCATTAAATTTGGAAACGTTAGCATAGGGTAGATGTTTATGCTTGTGACGTGAGTGCAAAATTGGAAATTATCGATTAAAGATAGTCACTAATAATTCCAATACGGAATTGAGCAGAAATTGCATTACTCAGAGATTGGTTAGAATGTGGAACTCGGTAGAACTTGGAGTACTTGAGGCGAATAGCAGAGATGCATTTAAGGGGAAACGAGAGAAGTACACGAGATAGAAAGCAATAGAAGGTTATACTGATAGGGTGAGATGAAGAGGTGTGGGAGCAGGCTCCTGTGGAGCATAAACAGTGGCATAACCTTGTAGGGCCGAATGGCCTGTTGTGTGCTGTAAATTCTAAGGCATTCTCCGTAACTTGAGTACAAATAATCACATTCATCAGTTCATTTAATCATTGTGGATATTGACATGTTTTATTTATTGAAGCATTGCCCTATATATTACAGTATTATCAATGTATTAATGCTATTATTTGCTGCCCCCGGGACTGATCTCTGTATTATGAAAACCTGATATCCATGTTAATCAGTTATATGTGTCCCTCCTCGCAGGGACTCACCTCACTGAGCGAAGGCCAGCGATCAGTGCAGTTTACCTGTGTAGAGACTCTGAATCAGAGATAAGAACTGGTTCGTTAAACTTTAATCAGTTACAGAAGTGGAACAATCAATAACCACAGCCCAATATTAATCCCGTCTAACGATAACATAATGAAATTCAGCGCTGATGACCCACAGATTCTCAGGGCCGTTTTGGGTGAAGGGGATTAATCAGCACCAAAACAGTTAAAGTGTTTACAGTAACTATACATAGAGTAAGAATAAGTCATTATAAAAAGGATTTCAATATTATAACACTGCTGTCCTGCTGTTTACCTTTCATTGATTAGTAAACATCAGTTTCTGTTGGTGCAGTTCAATAGGAAACAAAGCATTATCAATACATTTCACCTTATATATGAAAATAAGCACATAAGAAATAGGAGCAGGAGTAGGACATACGGCCCCTCGAGCCAGCTCCACCATTCAATACCATCATGGCTGATCATCGACCTCAATAGCACTATCCCGCCTGATCTCCATATGCATTGATTCCCCTGGAGTCTAAAAATCCATCTACCTCAGTCTTGATTATTTTCAAAGACTCAGCATTGGCAGGCCTCTGGGGCAGAGAATGCCAAAGATTTACAACCCTCTGAGTGAAGAATATCCTTCTAATCTCAGACTTAATTTGCCTACCCCTGATCCTGAGACGATGCCCCCTAGTTCAAGAGACTCCAACCAGAGGAAACAACCTCTCAGCATCTAACCCTGGCAATCCCCTTCAGAATCCTGAACGTTTCAATGAGATCAACTCTCAATCTTCTAAACTGCAGTGAGTATAGGCCCATTCTACACAATCTCTCATCATAGGACAGCCCTCTCATCCCAGGAATCAATCTCGTGACCCTTCGCTGTAGCACCTCATATGCTTATAACCAAACATCTTCAACAAACAGCAAAAACCTAGCCCTTCGCCATTCATTGCATTCGGAAAACACGAATGCAGCTCCATGGAGGGGAGAGACCAGTTATCTAAAACAATAATTTCAAATTGGAACCGAATTGTTCCACTCTGGTTTGAGAAATTCGGTATAGCCCCGTTTGGGGCGCTAGTCCTGGCGATGCGCAGTTTAGCGCCAGGTGCAATTTAGCGCCACCTAGCGTGATATTGGGCCGTAGCGCCCCTGAAGGTGATTACGGCGCTCAATCAGGCGCTGCTCGATATTCTTAGTGCAATAAAGTCAGTATAGCCGCGTTTGGGACGCTAGTCTTGGCGATGTGCAACTTCTAGCGCCAGGTGAAACTTAGCACCACCTAGCGAGATATTGGGTCGTTGCACCCCTGAAGGTGATTGCGGTGTTAAATCAGGCGCTGCACGAGGCTCCTAAGGCGCTAACCCGGTGGAACAAGCCCAATTTTGCGGCGGTTGGGCGCAGTGCAGGTGCTGTCAATAATCACTTTCCCCGAGACACACTGGCGCTGGACAGCTCTTAAAGGGGCGGCTCAATTAGCCACTGGCACAGAGGTTAGCTCTTGTCCCCGAGAAGCCAGCCTCCTGGGTGAGTCAGGGCCTCGAATTGGTCTGGCACAGGATGAAGGCATCGTGGTTACTGCCTGGGAACTGCACATTCACTGCGAGGATCAGCTGTCAGTGGTCACATTCCAGCTGCACAGTCAAGGAATGGAACCGCTTGCGGCTGCAGAACTCCTCCGAGTTGAATGCAGGTGCCCGCAAAGCCACGTGTGTGCAGTCAATGGCACCCTGCACCATGGGGAAGACAGCCATTGCTGCGAAGCCCTCTGCACCCTCCCACTGCTTGTCTGGGGTCATTGGGAAGGTGATGTTCTGCCGCCTCCTTTTACACAGGGCATCAGTCACTTGACGGATGCAGCAATGCACTGCAAACTGCGAGATGCTGGATATGTCCCCAGATGCAGCCTGAAAAGAGCCGCTCGTGTAGAAGTTCATGGCAACAGTCATCTTCACAGCCACCGCAGAGATGTCCTGCACCTTATCTGAGGCTGCAGATCAGTCCGAAGCGGATGGCACAGCTCAGTCACCACTTCCTTTCTAAAGCGCTGCCTTCTGATACACGGCTCCTCCAACATGTTCATGTAGGAAAACTGCTGTCGGAAAAACCTGCCAGCGTAAGGTCTGGTGTGGCGTCGTCTGTTGGCCCTCCTCCGTCTGGCCATGCCTGCCCCTCTCTCCCTGCATCTCTTTGCCCTTTCCAGATGATTCAGCAGCAGGAAGTTCACCTCCAATGCAGCCCCCATAATAAGTGCGCACAGGATGTTTTCCCATTGTAAATGCTCACCAACAGCAAGGCGATGGTCAGAAGGCTGAAGTTCCTCTGCTTGCGCGGGCTCAATGGTCAAAAGGCTCTCTGTGTGCAGCTCAGCAACTCTTTGTAACTCTCGAAGAGGTTGTGCTCCAAAAATGGCTGCCGCTTTCAAACCACACCAGTCCCCTTTAAATAACGCCCCTCCAGACTGTGAGCGACTGGGGAAGACGCCAGGTAAGCTGTCCTAATTAGCACCAGGTGGTACGGAGGGGGGCGCCACTGAATTCCGGTCCGGGGCACCCAAAAGGCATTGCACACTCAAATGATGTCATGATCTGCCTGCGCCCGGAGCGGACGATGATTTACCGCCGGCGCTAAATGTATGCCCAATATGGGGCGAGGTGCTAGGTTCGCTGCGCCCGGCCGGAAATTGTCTAGCGCCCCACTTCTCAGCCTCTTTAGGCGCTAATTGGTGGCGTTAACAACCGAATTCCTCCCAACTAACAGGAAACAAAAGAGTCGGGGTCAATGGGTCATTTTCCGGTTTAAAACTGTAACTAGTGGGGAGCCACAGGGATCAGTACTGGGGCCTAAAATGTTCACAATAAAGAAATTCGATTGCAAGCGCCACCGATTAACGCCTAAATAGGCCAAAAAATGGGGTGTTAGCCAATTTCCGGGCGGGTGCAGGGAGCCTGGCGCCTCGCCCCATATTAAGCATGGTTTTAGCACGTGCGCTAACTCTTAGCACCCGCTCATGGGCGCAGGCTGATTATGACGTCATTTGAGTGTGCAACACCTTTTCACAGAATCACAGAAACCCCACAGTGCAGATAAAGGCCATTTCGGCCCATCGAGCCTGCACCGACACATATCCCACCCGATCCCCGTAACCCCTACACCAACACATATCCCACCCTATCCCCGTAACCCCACGTATTTAATCCCCCTAACACTAAGGGTCAATTTATCATAGCCAATCAACCTAACCCGCACATCCTTGGACTGTGGGAGGAAACCGGAGCACCCGGAGGAAACCCACGCAAACACAGGGAGAATGTGCAAACTCCACACAGACAGTCGCCCGAGGCCGGATTCGAACCCGGGTCCCTGGCGCTGTGAGGCAACAGTGCTAACCACTATGCCACCGTGCGCACCAGACTGGAAATTCAGTGGCCTAGAAATTGGGTTTTGGCGCAGCGATGGCTTTAGCGCCGGAAGTTAGTGCCGGAGCTAAGTCGCGCTGGGCGGGCCGAAAATTCACTACTTCTGCGCCCAAACGGCTGCCGGCGCTGCTGAAAGCTGTTAGCGCCTGAAAACTGGCGCTATGCGCTGAATTTCGGCGCTATTCCGGCGCTGCGGTGCGGCAGGTTCGGGAAGTGCAGGCCTCCTCCTTCCCTTAAGGAGGAGCTGCCTGCACCCGGCCGCGGCCCGCGCTAATCTTTTTAAAAATGAGCCCGGCACCTCGGACAAGTGCCGGGCTTGCTTCTGTTCCGGTGGGGGGGGGGGGAAGTCCGGGGAGGGAGCTGCGGCCAGGCGGGCGGCGGGAAAGCGGCCGGCCGCCGCGGGGCCTTTAATGCGTCGGCGCAACGTTCTGTAAGGCACCTCTGCCAGAACGTTGCTTGCGGCTGCCACGGGCGAGGCGGCCGCAACTCAATTTCCGAGTTCGGGCGGGTTACCATGGCAACCGGGACGCTGCGCACACCGATGACGTCATCAGTGCCGGCGCAGCGCTACCGGCCTAACGCCGATTTAGGGCCCCTGTCAATTTCAAAACTGGCCATAACTTCGCCGCTAGGCCCTCTAGCGCCTCAAAAGCGGCGCTAAGGCCAGTGAATTTTTGGCCAGTGCCCCCCCCCCCCGCCGTTGCACCTGGTGCTATTAGTGACAGCTTACCTGGAACCTTACCAAGTCGCTCTCGGGCTGCAGGGGCTTTATTTAAAGGGGACTGGTGTGGTTTAAACGCGGCAGCCATTTTTGGAGCACAACTTCTTCGAGAGTTACAATGAGTTGCTGAGCTGCACACAGAGAGCATTTTGACCACTGAGTCCGTGCAGGCAGAGGAACTTCAGCCATCTGAACATCGCCTTGCTGTTGGTGAGCATTTACAAAGGAAAACTTCCTGTGCACACTTATTATGGGGGCTGCATTGGAGGGGAACTTCCTGCTGCTGAATCATCTGGAAAGGGCAAAGATATGCAGGGAGAGAGGGGCAGGCATGGCCAGACGGAGGAGGGCCAGCAGACGTCGCTACACCAGATCTTACACTGGCAGGGTTTTCCGACAGCAGTTTTCCTACATAAACATTTCGGAGAAGCAATGTATCAGAAGCCTGTGATTTAGAAAGGCGATGGTGACTGAGCTGTGCCACCTGCTTCGGACAGATCTGCAGCCTCAGATAAGGTGCAGGACATCTCTGTCGGTGGCTGTAAAGATGACTGTTGCCCTGAACTTCTACACGAGCGGCTCTCTTCAGGCTGCATCTGGGGACATAGCCAGCATCTCGCAGTTTGCGCTGCATTGCTGCATCCGTCAAGTGACTGAAGCCCTGTTGAAAAGGAAGCGGCAGTACCTCTCCTTCCCAGTGACCCCGGACAAGCAGTGGGAGTGCACAGAGGGCATAGAAGCAATAGCGGACTTCCCATGGTGCAGGGAGTCATAGAGTCATAGGATCATAGAGTTATACAGCACAGAAAGAGGCCCTTCGGCCCATCGTTTCTGCGCCATCCATCAATCCCTGTCCAGTCTAATCACATTTTCCAGCATTTGGTCCATAGCCTTGTATGCAATGGCATTTCAAGTGCTCATCCAAATGCTTCTTGAATGTTGTGAGGGTTCCTGCCTCTACCACCCTTTTAGGCAGAAGTTCCAGATTCCAACCACCCCCTGGGTGAAAAAGTTCCTCCTCAAATCCCCTCTAAACCTCCTGCCCCTTACCTTGAATCTATGCCCCCTTGTTATTGACCCCCCTACTAAGGGGAAAAGTTCCTCTTTATCTCCCCTATCTATGCCCCTCATCATTTTGTACACCTCAATCAGGTCCCCCCTCAGCCTTCTTTGCTCCAAGGAATACAACTCCAACCTGTTTAGTCTTTCTTCATAGCTGAGGCGCTCCATCCCAGGTAACATCCTGGTGCATCTTCTCTGCACCCTCTCCAAAGCATTCACATCCTTCCTATAGTGAGGCGACCAGAACTGCACACAGTACTCCAGCTGTGGCCTCAACAGCGTTTTATATAGCTCCATCATAACCTCCCTGCTCTTATATTCTATGCCTCGGCTAATGAAGGCAAGTATCCCATATGCCTTTTTAACCATCTTATCTACCTGTTCCGCTGCCTTCAGGGATCTATGTACATGTACACCAACGTCCCTCTGACCCTCTGTACTTCCTAGGGTCCCACCACTCATTGTGTATTCCCTTGCCTTATTTGTCCATCCAAAATGCATCACCTCGCACTTTTCAGGGTTAAATTCCATTTGTCACATTTCCGCCCATCTGACCAACCCGTTTATATCGTCCTGTAGCCTGAGGCTTTCCTCCTCGCAATTTACCACCCCACCAATTTTCGTGTCATCTGCGAACTTACTGATCATACCTTTTACATTCTCCTCCAATTCATTTATGTCGATCACAAATAGCAAGGGACCCAGCACCGATTCTTGAGGTACCCCACTGGACACAGGCTTCCAGTCACAAAAGCAACCTTCGACCATCACCCTCTGCCTCCTGCCACTCAGCCAGTTTAGGATCCAATGTGCCAATGCACCCTGGATCCCATGGGCTCTTACCTTCTTGACCAGTCTCCTATGCGGGACTTTGTCAAAAGCTTTACTGAAGTCCATGTAAACCACATCCACAGCATTTCCCTCATCCACACACCTAGTCACCCCCTCGAAAAATTCAATCCGATTGGTCAGACATGATTTACCCTTGACAAAGCCATGCTGACTATCCCGATTAATCCTTGCCTCTCCAAGTGGAGACTAATTTAGTCCCTCAGAATTTTTTCCAATAATTTCCCTACCACAGATGCTAGGCTCACTGGCCTGTAATTACCTGGTTTATCCCTGCTACCCTTCTTGAATAATGGTACGACGTTAGCTGTTCTCCAGTCCTCTGGCAGATCCCCTGTGGCCAGAGAGGTTCTGAAAATTTGTGTCAGAGCCCCTGCAATCTCCTCCTTTGCCTCACACAACAGCCTGGGATACATCTCGTCCGGGCCTGGGGATTTATCCACTTTTTGGCCTGCTAAGACCACTAGTACCTCCTCCCTCTCGATGCTAATATGTTCAAGTATGTCACACTCCCCTTGCCCGATTTCTATGTCTACATCGTCTTTCTCTATAGTGAACACAGATGCAAAAAATTCATTTAAAACCCCGCCTACATCAGATTGCGACTTTGGTCCCTAATGGGCCCTACCCTTTCCCTGGTTATCCTCTTGCCCTTAATATACTTATGAAACAGCTTAGGATTTTCCTTTATTTTGCTCGCCAGTGTTATTTCATGGCCCATCCTCGCTCTCCTTATTTCTTTTTTAAATATGCCCCTGCACTTTTTATACTTCTCTAGGGCTTCCTCCGTCTTTAGTCTTTTGTAACTGCCAAAAGCCCCCCTTTTTTTCCTAATGCATTTTTGTATATCCCTTGTCATCCAAGGTTCCCTTTGCTTGTTGGTCCCACCCTTGACCTTTACGGGAACATGTTGGTGTTGTACTCTCTCTATTTCCCTTCTGAAAGTCTCCCGCTGCTTTGATGTGGATTTTCCTATAAGTAGCTGCTCCCAGTCCACTTTGGCCAGATCCTGCCTTATCATATTAAAATCGACCTTCCCCCAATTTAGAACCCTTATTTCCGGGCCGCCTTTGTCTTTTTCCATGACCACCTTAAATCTCACCGAATTATGGTCACTGTCGCCAAAATGCTCTCCTACTGACGCTTCCACCACTTGCCCGGCTACATTCCCAAGAATTAGGTCCAGTACCGCCCCCTCTCTTGTAGGACTTTCTACATGTTGGCTCAAAAAGCCCTCCTGGACGCACTTTAAGCATTCTGCGCCCTCTAAGCCTTTCACAATCTGACTATCCCAATTAATATTGGGGAAGTTGAAATCCCCCACTATTATTACCCTATTATTTTCGCACTTCTCTGAGATTTGCCTACATATCTGTTCCTCTATCTCCCCCTGACTGTTTGGGGGCCTATCGTACGCTCCCAGCAAAGTGCTTGCTCCCTTTTTGTTTTTAAGTTCTACCCATATGGCCTCATTAGAGGAACCCGCTATATATCATCCCTCCTTACAGCAATAATTGACTCCTTAATTAATATAGCAACACCCCCTCCCCTTTTACACCCCCCTCTGTCTCGCCTGAAGATTCTATACCCCGGAATATTGAGCTGCCAGTCCTGACCCTCCCTCAACCATGTCTCCGTGATCGCAACAATATCGTCCTCCCATGTGTTCAACAACAACTTCAGTTCATCCACCTTATTTGCAAGACTCCTTGCATTAAAATAAATGCCTTCCAGCCTTGCCATATTCCCTTTTGCCTTCACATATTTGCCCTGCCTTCCCAGCTGACTTGTTTTTTCTTCCGTATTTGGCTGTAAATCACCCCCTACTATAGCTCCACTCTGTATCCCATCCCCCTGTCAAGTTAGTTTAAACCCCCCCCCAGCAGTGCTAGCAAACCTCCCCGCAAGGATATTGGTCCCCCTCTGGTTCAGGTGTAAACCGTCCGACTTGTACAAGTCCCACCTTTCCCAGAAGCAGACCCAGTGATCCAGGAAACTAAAGCCCTCCCTCCTGCACCATCCCTTCAGCCACGCATTCATCTGTTCTATCTTGCTATTCCTATACTCTCTAGCACGTGGCACCGGGAGTAATCCAGAGATGACACCCTTTGAGGTCCTGCTCCTTAATCTTCTACCTAGCTCCCTAAATTCTTGCTGCAGGACCTCATCCCTCTTTTTACCTATGTCGTTGGTACCAATGTGGACCATGACCTCTGGCTGTTCACCCCCCCTCCAGAGTACCCTGCAGCCGATGAGTGACATCCTTGACCCTGGCACCAGGGAGGCAACAAACCAACCTGGATTCAAGTCTACGGCCACAGAAACGCCTATCTGTTCCCCTTACTATACAATCCCCTACCACTATTGCTCTCCCACTCTTTTTCCTCCCTTCCTGGGCAGCAGGAGCACCCCCAGTGCCAGGAAGTTGGCTGCTGCTGCCTTCCTCTGGTGAGTCATCCCCCTCAACAGTATCCAAATCGGTATACCTGTATGAGAGGGGAATGGCCACAGGGGTCTCCTGCACTACCTGCCTGCTTCTATTGCTCCACCTGGTGGTCACCCATTTCCTTTCTTCCTGTGCAGTCCTTACCTGCGCTGTGACCAACTCACTAAACGTGTTATCCACGACCCTCTCAGCATCGTGAATGCTCCACAACCCATCTACCCGCAGCTCCAGCGCCGCAATGCGGTCTGCTAGTAGCCGCAGCTGGATGCATATCCGGCACACGTGGTCATCAGGGACTCCGGCAGTGTCCCTGAATTCCCACATAGAGCAAGAGGAGCATAACACGGGGCTGGGCTCTCCTGGCATGACTTACCCTTTAATTAATTTAAATTAATTCGCTATCACCAATTAAAGATAGCTCTAAGGCACTTGTACCGTCTAGCAACAGTCCCTGCTACACCAGAAAAGACCTTAGTAACTATAAACTACAGAGTTAAAGTTTAAAAAAGAGAAATGCTCACCAACCAATCATTTACCTGCTCCCTGGTGACGTCACACTCTGATTTATTTGAATTCTTTGATTTCTGGAGTCTCTGACTGCACGCATGTGCCTTTGCGGGCACCTGCCTTCAATCCAGAGGAGTTCCGCAACCGCAAGTGGTTACATTCCTTGAATGTGCAGCTGGTCTATGACCACCGACAGCTGATCCTCGCAGTGAATGTGCAGTTCCCAGGCAGCAGCCACGACGCCTTCCTCCTGCGCCAGAATTCTGGCTTATCGGGCACAAGGGCTATCCTCTGTGCCCGTGGCTAACTGAGCCAACCCTTTAAGAGCTGTGCGGTGCCAGTGTGTCTCGGGGAAAGTGATTATTGCCAGAACCTGCACTGCGCCCCGCCGCCATGAAATTGGGTTGCGCCGCCGCGTTAGCACCTTAGGAGCATCGTGCAGCACCTGCTTTAGCGCCGCAATCAACTTCTGGGTTGCATCGCTCCTAAAGGGGATTGAGGCGCTAATTCAGGCATTACACGGGACTCCTAAGGTGCTAATCTTCCGGCGCAACCCAATATCGGAGCGGACAGGCGCAGCGCAGGTGCTCTCTATTACTGATGACCACGAGATTCCCAGGCGCCGGCCAGCTCTTAAAGGGGTGGGTCAGTCAGCTTCAGCATTCACACACTTCGCCTTGCAGGCCTCAGAATCGGCGCAGGCCCTTCTCTGGCGCTAAAAACTTGGACCAGATGGAGAAGGTGAGACAGAGAGCAGAGCACTTCACCAATGAGTCTCTGGAGCAATTGGTGGCTGCAGTGGAGCACCGGCGAGAAGTTCTCTACCCAGACAATGGCACGAGGCCGAATCATAAGGACTAACGACGAGCTTGGAGGGATGTATGCCAGAGGGTCAACTCCAGCAGCATGGTGACCAGGAGCCCTGTCCAATGCAGAAATAAATTCAACGACATCACTCGGGTCGTGGGGTGAGTGTTGTTTCTGCAAACTTCTGCATCCCTTTATTTGCACCTGACTTTATGGCTACATTGTGGGCTGTGCCCCATTGGCCATCTGCCAGCAAGCACCCATGGCCCTTTCTGGGCACACACATGCGCATTTGACTCAAGGCGTCATGTAAGGGCTCTTGCACCATGGAGGGCATGAGATAATCACTCAGGGCATCATGTAACATAACTTCCCCTCCTTTCCTCTGCAGTCCAAGCTGGCGAGGATTGGCGAAGACCAGCTTTGCACTGGAGGAGGACCTCCACAAGCGGTCACTCTCACGGATCTCGAGGAGAGAGTCCACCCGATTCTTGGAGGACATCTGAGTGGTCCTGAGACCACTGCAGCTGCCAACCCCATTGTCGACAGCGATGGTAAGGTTCTTACCTATTACAACTGTCTCCTTCCACTTGTTCCCCCCACCAGCATGCTTTCTCACTGTGGACCCATGTCATAGCCTTGCCGCAATCTGGCATCCCTTGCTGCCAAGCTGTCCTTTTGCTAAAGCCACTCTTCCACCTCGCTGCTTTCAGATGCTGCATCACCAGCTCGGGAGCTGGGCCCTCAAGCTGCCAGTGCCAGTGCCTCCGAAGGCTCAATGAGAAAATTACTGTCCAACAGAAGGTCAGCAACTCTCTCCAGCCACGATCAGAATGGCCAGGCCAAATGGCTGCAGCTTTTATACTAGTGCTGTCCCTTTAAATAGCACCCCCCGAGTCCGAGAATGGCCTGGGAACGCTCCATCCAACTGTCACTAATACCGCCAGGCGAAAAGGTTGCGGGCGACACCGAATATCCGGTCTGGGGCACCAAAAAGGCGTTGCACACTGAAATGACGTCATGATCTGCCTGCGCCCGCGGGTGACCGAAAAGAGTTAGCGCCGGTGCTAAAAGGATACTCAATATGGGAGGTGGCACTATATTGACTGCGCCCGCCTGAAAATTGGGTAACGCCCCAATTCTCGGGCTCTTTAGGCGCTAATTGCTGGTGCTACCAACCGAATTTCTAGGTTAAGTGTGCAAACATTTGGCAGATGGAGTATCATGTGGGAAAATGCGAGGTTATCAACATTGGTAGGAAACATAAAACTACAAATTATTATTTAAATGGAGAGAGACTTCATAATGCTGTAGTATAGATGGATCTGATCGGCCTCGTAGATGTGATACAAAAAGCTAGCCTGCAGGTGCAGCAAGTAGTTAGGAAGTCTAATGAAATGTTGGCCTTTATTGCAAGGCGATGGAGTATAACATTAGGAAAGACTTGCTTCTACTCTACAGGGCGCTGGTGGGACCACACCTGGAGTACTGCGTTCAGTTTTGGTCTCCTTATTTAGGGAGTGATATATTTGCATTGGAGGCAGTTCAGAGAATGTTCACTAGGTTCATTCCGGAGATGAAGGTGTTGTCTTATGAAGAAAGGCTAAACAGGTTGGGCCCACACACATTGCAGTTTAGAATAAGGACAGGTAATCTTACTAAAATATATAGGCCTAGAAATTCGGTATAGCCCCGTTTGGGGCGTTAGATCTGGTGAAGCGCTAAGAGTACCACCAGCTGCGACTTAGCGCCACCTGGCGCGATATTGTGTCGTTGCGCCACTGATGGTGTTTGCGGCGGTAAATCAGGCGCTGCACGCGACTCTTAAGGCACTAACGTGGAGGCGCTACCCAATATCGCTGTGGCGGGGCGCAGCGCAGGTGCTTTCAATAATCACTTTCCCTGAGACACACTGGCGCCGGCCAGCTCTTAAAGAGGCAGATCAATTGGCATCACCAGACACACTCACTGCCTTGTAGGCCTTCAAAGCGGTGGGAGCCTACCTGTGGCGCACCAGCCTAGCAAGAAATGGAAAGGGTGAGGCAGAGGGCGGAAAGCCTCACTGATGGGGCATTGGATGCTTTGGTTGGTGAAGTGGAATCAAGGCCAAGGAAGATGGTCGGAATGTGATTTATGTTTTGGACAGTCTCCCGGGTGTGAGAGCCATTTATGTGCTAAAGTATTAGTTTTGCTTTCTGTTGCCATAGCTTTCTCATGTTTGAAGGAACCACATTTTGTGTAATGGAACACTTTCTTCATTTACAATGGCCATGCCTGCTATTTACATGCATCTTGCCCTTCACAGGCATGGGGGTATCAGACCGGCTGCAGATCTGGCTGAAGCAGCTGGTACAGCTCAGTCTCCACCTCCTTTCTAAATCGCAGCCTTCTGACACACTGCTCCTCCAGCATTTTCATGTAGGAAAACTGCTGTCGGAAAACCCTGCCAGCGTAATGTCTGCTGTGGCAACGTCTGTTGGCCCTCCTCCGTCTAGCCATGCCCGCACCCCTCTCCCAGCATCTCAGTGCCCTTTCCAGATGATTCAGCAGCAAGACGTTCCCCTCCAATGCAGGACCCATAATAAGTGCCCACAGGATGGTTCCCCGTTGTCAAAGCTCACCAACAGCAAGGCGATGGTCAGAAGGCTGCTGTTCCTCTGCCAGCGTCGGCCCAGTGGTCAAATGACTCTGTGTGCAGGTCAGCAACTCTTTGTAGCTCTCGAGGAAGTTGTGCACCAGAAATGTGTGCCGTTTTTAAACCACACCAGTCCCCTTTAAATAACGCTCCTCCAGCCCGAAAGCGACTTGGTAAGGCCCAGGAAAATTGTCACTAATAGCGCCAGGCGCTTCGGAGGGGGGCGCCACTGAATTTCCCGTCTGGAGCGCCGAAAAGGCGTTGCACACTCAGGTGACATCATAATTAGCCTGCGCCCATGAGCGGGCGCTAAGCGTTAGCGCCGGCGCTAAATGCATACTCAATATGGGGCGAGGCGCTAAACGCCTTGTGCCCCACCGGAATAAGAACATAAGAACATAAGAAATAGGAGCAGGAGTAGGCCAATCGGCCCCTTGAGCATGCTCCACCATTCAATAAGATCATGGCTGATCTGATCCGAACCTCAGATCTTCTATCACTCTGCATCCACCCGAACCCATGTGATCTCCCGAGAGAGGCAAAAAACCAGATAAAAACCCAATGGCCAATTTGGGAGAAAAAAATCTGGGAAATTCCTCTACGACCCATCTAGGCGATCGAAATTCATCCAGGAGATCACTCTGTCACTATATTTTCTACAGTACTTACCTTCTGTAAAGGCGATCTCCACCCCAGCCAGGAACAGGAATAAAACCATCTCCTGAAATCTAACACAGAATTAGAACACAGTAGGAGCAGAAGCAGGCTACACGGCCCTTGGGCCCACTCCACTACCCATAGGGCCATGACCATTCCTAACCTAGACTCATGTCCAATTTCCTGCCCGCTCCCCGTAACCCTTAATTCCCTTTACTTCTAGGAAACTATCTATTTCTGTTTTAAATTTATTTAATGATGTAGCTTCCACAGCTTTCTGGGGCAGCAAATTCCACAAACTCACCACCCTCTGAGTGAAGATGTTTCTCCTCATCTCAGTTTTGAAAGAGCAGCCCCTTATTTTAAGATTATGCCCCCTAGTTCTAGTTTCACCCATCATTGGGAACATCCTCACCGCATCCACCCGATCAAGCCCCTTCACAATCTTATATGTTTCAATAAGATGGCCTCTCATTCTACTGAACTCCAATGAGTAGAGTCCCAATCTACTCAACCTCTCCTCATATGACCACCCCCTCATCCCCGGGATTAACCGAGTGAACCTTCTTTGTACTGACTCGAGTGCAAGTATGTGTAAGGACCGGAACTTGTTGGACCCAACTGCAGTAAGGCAAACTGAGACGAAGGTTAGGTTGTAAAACAAAGGTAGACTTTACTTGACATAAACAAAATAACAACAGCACAGAATACAAGCAAGCAGGCCAGCAAGAGGTATCACCAGGCAGTGCAACTCAAGACTGAGCAATGAACATAAAGTGAACACCATTTAAATAGTAGGCATCTAACAATGCACAGGTGAATACAATAATGAATAAAGAAGGACACAATTAAGAGAGTTCATGGAGCCCCCTGGTGGAGAGGCGAGGCAGAATCTGGGTCATTCCTTACAGGACCGCCCCCCTAGGAACGGCCCCTGACGTTCCCCCAGAATGTCCATGGTGACGACGAAAAAAATTCTGTACTAAATCGCGATCCAGGACGTCCCGGTCCGGGACCCAAGAGCGTTCCTCCGGACCATATCCCTCCCAGTCCACCAGGAACTGGAGGCCCCCGCGAACCCGGCGAGAGTCCATCAGGCGACGGACCGTGTAAGCAGGCTGGCCGTCGATGATGCGGGGAGCAGGAGGAGGCCTCGTGGCGGGTGCTAGGGAACTGCTGGCCACTGGCCGAAGCCGGGAGACATGGAAGGAAGGATGAATCTGAATGGAGCGGGGCAGCTGGAGACGGTAGGACTCCGGGTTGACGTTCCTCAACACCATGGAGGGACCGATGAAACGGGGCGCCAGCTTGCGGGACTCCACTCGCAGCGGGAGATCCTGCGTAGAAAGCCAGACCCTCTGACCAGGACGGAATGAAGGAGCCGGTCTGCGCCGCTTGTTGGCCTGGATCTGCCATTGTCGAGAAGCTCGTTGTAAGGCCAGCCGCGCTCTCCTCCAGGTCCGCCGACAACGCTGGACAAACTTCTCCGCGGACGGAACTCCCACCTCGAGCTCCTGCTCTTGGAGCAGTGGAGGCTGAAAACCGAACTGGCACTCGAACGGCGACAGTCCTGTGGGGGAGCAGCGCAACATGTTGTGCGCGTACTCAGCCCAGATGATGTGACGACTCCAGGTCGCAGGGTTAGCGGACACGAGACACCTCAGGGTCGTCTCCAGGTCTTGGTTGATCCGTTCTGTTTGACCGTTCGACTCAGGGTGGAAACCCGAGGAAAGACTGACAGTAGCTCCAATGAGCTTGTAGAAGGCACTCCAAAACCGGGAGGCGAATTGTGGACCACGGTCAGAAACGATGTCAAGGGGTAAACCGAACAACCTGAAAACATGCTGGACCATGAGCTCGGCTGTCTCTTGGGCTGAGGGAAGCTTGGGCAAGGGCAGAAAACGACAGGCTTTGGAGAAGCGATCTACGATGACCAGAATGACAGTGTTGCCTTGAGATGGTGGAAGGCCTGTGATGAAATCCACCTAGAGGTGTGACCAGGGGCGAGTGGGAATGGGGAGAGGATGCAGCAAACCCTGGGGGCGAGATCGAGGGTTCTTGTTTCGTGCACAAATGGCACAAGCTGCCACGATCGCCTTTACGTCCTTCTCCATGGTGGGCCACCAGAACCTTCTGCGAAGAAACTCCAGTGTCCTGGATGCGCCTGGATGACCGGTGAGCCGCGACGAATGCCCCCCTGCAGGACTTGTGAGCGAGTCGTGTTGGGGACAAAAAGGCGACCGGGTGGGCCGTTGCCAGGGTCTGCCTCCCTCTGTTGCGCCTTTCTGACCAGCGTCTCGATCCCCCAGCAAACCAGTGCTACAATTCGAGAAGTAGAAATAATAGGTTCTGGTTGTCTCTCCCGCTCGGGTGGATCAAATTGCCTGGAGAGAGCATCAGGCTTGAGATTCTTGGAACCTGGACGATATGACAGGACGAAGTCAAAACGATTTAAAAACAGTGCCCAGCGAGCTTGACGAGAGTTAAGTCGTTTGGCCTCCTGGATATAGGCCAGATTCTTATGGTCAGCCCAAACAATGAACGGGTGTTTAGACCCCTCCAACCAATGTCTCCACTCCTCCAGTGCCAACTTAACTGCAAGTAATTCCCTGTTCCCAATATCGTAGTTTCGTTCAGCGGAAGTGTGTCGGCGAGTGAAAAATGCGCAAGGGTGCAATTTGTTGTCGATAGACCGTTGGGACAAAACGGCGCCCACTCCTATATCTGAAGCATCCACCTCGACAATGAAGGGGAGTGAGGGATCCGGAATCACGAGGACAGGAGCAGACGTGAAGCGCCGCTTGAGATCCTCGAAAGACTGCGCAGCCTCAGCGGACCAACTGAACCGGGTAGAGGCGGTCTTGGTGAGTGTGTTAAGAGGGGCAGCAATGGTGCCGAAGTTTCTGATGAATCTCCGATAGAAGTTAGCAAACCCCAAGAAACGTTGCACCTGTTTGAGAGAGGTGGGTGGTGGCCAATCTCGGACAGCTTGGGTCTTGCCAGGGACCATTTGGATGTTGCCGCTGGAGATGAACAAGCCCAGAAATGAAACCGTGGAAAGGTGAAATTCACACTTCTCCACCTTGAAAACAAGAGGTTGTTAAACAAAAGTTGCAGGACTTGTCTTACATGCTGGACATGATCGTGAAGAGTTTTGGAGAAAATGAGAATGTCATCCAGGTCGACAAAAACAAAGCGATTCAGCATGTCTTGGAGAACGTTGTTGATGAGCGCGTGGAACACAGCAGGAGCGTTGGTCAATCCAAAAGGCATAACCAGGTACTCGTAGTGCCCAGTAGGTGTGTTGAACGCCGTCTTCCACTCGTCCCCTTCGCGGACGCGGATGAGGTTGTAGGCGTTGCGGAGGTCCAATTTTGTGAAGGCCGTGGTTCCCTGAAGTAGCTCGAAGGCCGTCGACATGAGTGGAAGAGGATAACGGTTCTTTATAGTAATCCGGTTAAGGCCACGGTAGTCGATTCAGGGACGGAGACCTCCATCTTTCTTACTCACGAAGAAAAAACCAGCACCAGCAGGAGAGGTGGATGGACGGATGAAGCCAGCGGCGAAGGCGTCACGGATGTACTCCTCCATCGCGGTGGTCTCAGGAGCAGATAGGGAAAAGATCCTACCCCTAGGTGGGCATGTCCCAGGCAGGAGGTCAACGGCACAGTCATATGGCCTATGAGGGGGAAGTGATGTGGCTCGAGCCTTACTGAAGACCTCCTTTAGATTCTCATACTCAGGTGGCACTCGGGACAATTCAGAGCGTGATGGGGACTCCTGGGGCTGGGAAGGAGACTTGGCACGAAGACAGGTAGTACGGCAGGCGGAGCCCCATTCCGTAAGCCGGCCGGTAGCCCAATCCAAGCGAGGATTATGGCAGGCCCACCAAGGATAACCCAGAATTAATGGAAACTGGGAAGACTGGATAAGGGAGAATTGGATGGTCTCGAAATGTTGTCCTTCCATGCCCAAACACAGGGGGGCAGTATGATGGTGAATGGTTCCAGAACCCAGGGGTCTTCCATCCAGGGCAACAACAGTGAGGGGGTGATCAGAATGGGTCAGGGGAATCTTGAGCTGTTTAGCTAACCCCAGATCTATGAAGTTACCATCAGACCCCGAATCCACGAGGGCCTTAAGATCATGTTGTTGATTGCCCCAGAAAAGGGAGGATGCCAGCAAAACCCTAGAAACAGTGGTGTCGGAAGGGATGGTTACGCTCGTCTCAGGTCCCTCCGTCCTGGCCGAGCCCTGGCTGTTCCCACCAACTCTGGACAGGAAGAGCGAAAGTGGCCAGTTTCCCCACAATAGAGGCAAGATCCCTCTCTCATTCGGCAATCACGTTCGGGCTGCGAGAGGCGGGTTACTCCCACCCGCATGGGCTCCTCTGGATTGGTCAAAGACAGACTCGGGATGGCGCGAAGGTTCTCAGATGGCTTCGAAGCAGGAAAGGCTCTGGTCTCTGGAAGCGGGGTACAAAAGGAGTGGCGTTCTCTTCGCCTCTCACGGAGACGATTATCCACACGAATGGAGATATCAAAGAGAGACTCCAAATCACTCACCGGATCTCTGGATGCCAGTTTGTCCTTGATCTCATCCGTGAGACAGTGGCAAAAAGTAGCGATGAGCGCCTCCGAATCCCATTGGCTCTCTGCAGCGAGAGTGCGAAACTCAATTGCGTAGTCCGCAACGCTACGAACCCCCTGGCGAAGCCGAAGCAGTTTGTTAGATGCCTCTCTCCCACTGACAGGGTGATCAAAAACCCTTCTCATTTCTTCCGAGAAAAGTTGGTCGTTTGAACATGCCAGAGTTTGCTGTTCCCAGACGGCCGTAGCCCAGGTAAGTGCCTTGACGGTGAGTAGCGAAATGATGTAGGCCACTCGGGAACAGTCACTGGGAAATAATGAACCCTGCAGTTGGAAAGCCAGGGAACACTGGGTTAGGAAACCTCGACATCCTCCTGGATTACCATCGTAGCGCTCGGGTGCAGGCAATCGGGGTTCTTTCAGAGGGAAAGGCGCAACCGTAGGAGCGGGTAACGGTGCTGGAGCAGCTTGGATCACCTGATTCTGGTTCTGGCTCCGATGGAAAGCAATGACGAGGGCCTCCAGCTGATTCTGGCTTCGGGAGAATGCCGTGGCGAGGCACCACAGTTCGCTCAAGATCAGTTGTAGTTGTTCAGAAATTTGTCTTAGCCATTGGTCCTTCTCTGCTGGGTCCATGTTTTGGCTCAGTCTTGCTGTAAGGACCGGAACTCGGTGGACCCAACTGCAGTAATGCAAACTGAGACGAAGGTTAGGTTGTAAAACAAAGGTAGACTTTACTTGACATAAACAAAATAACAACAGCACAGAATACAAGCCAGCAGGCCAGCAAGAGGTATCACCAGGCAGTGCAACTCAAGACTGAGCAATGAACATAAAGTGAACACCACTTAAATAGTAGGCATCTAACAATGCACAGGTGAATACAATAATGAATAAAGGAGGACACAATTATGAGAGTTCATGGAGCCCCCTGGTGGCGAGGCGAGGCAGAATCTGGGTCATTCCTTACAGTATGTCTTTTCTTAAGTATGGACACCAAAACTGTATGCAGTATTCCAGGTGCGGTCTCACCAATATCTTGTACAACTGCATCAATACCTCCCTGTTTTTATATTCCATCCACCTAGCAATAAAAGCCAACATTCCATTGGCCTTCTTGATCACTTGCTGCACCTGCATACTAACTTTTTGATTTTCGTGCACCAGGACCCCCAGATCCCTTTGTACTACAGTACTTTCCAGTTTCTTGCCATTAAGATAATAACTTGCTCTATGATTTTTCCTGCCAAAGTGCATAACCTCACACTTTCCAGAATTTGGCTATCGCCCCAGTTATTGCCCTCTTTAGGCGCTAATTCCTGGTGCATCCAACCCAATTTCTAGGCGCTAGTCCTGGCGATGTGCAAAGTTTGGCGCCAGGCGCAATTTAGCGCCACCTAGTGCGATATTGGGTCATTGCGCCCCTGAAGTTGATTGTGGCGCTAAATCAAGCGCTGCACGAAGCTCCTAAGGTGCTAACCCGGCGGCGCAACCCAAATTTGCGGCGATGGTGCGCAGTGCAGGTGCTGTCAATAATCACTTTCCCCCAGACACAGTGGCGCCGGACAACTATTAAGGGGGCGGCTCAATTTGCCACTGGCACAGAGGATAGCCCTTGTTCCCAAGAAGCCAGCCTCCTGTGTGAGTCAGGGCCTCAAAAAGGTCTGCTGCCGAAGTCTGTCGCAGGATGAAGGCGTCATGGCTGCTGCCTGGGAACTGCGCATTCACTGCGAGGATCAACTGCCAGTGGTCACAGACCAGCTGCACATTCAAGGAATGGAACCCATTGCGGCTGCGGAACTCCTCCGAATTGAATGCAGGTGCCCGCAAAGCCACGTGCGTGCAGTCAATGGCACCCTGCACCATGGAGAAGTCTGCTATTGCAGCGAAGCCCTCTGCGCGCTCCCACTGCTTTTCCGGTGTCATTTTGAAGGAGATGTAATGCTGCCTCCTTTTAAACAGGGCATCAGTCACTTGACGGATGTAGCAATGCACCACAAACTGCGAGATGCTGGCTATGTCCCCAGATGCAGCCTGAAAAGCGCCGCTCGCGTAGAAGTTCAAGGCAACAGTCATCTTCACAGCCACCGACAGAGATGTCCTGCACCTTATCTGAGGCTGCAATTCTGCCTGAAGCAGGTCGCACAGCTCATTCACAACCTCCTTTCTAAATCGCAACCTTCTGAAACACTGCTCTTCCAACATGTTCATGTAGGAAAACTGCTGTCGGAAAACACTGCCAGCGTAAAATCTGGTGTGGCGACGTCTGTTGGCCCTCTTCCGTCTGGCCATGCCTGCCCCTCTCTCCCTGCGTCTCTGTGCCCTTTCCAGATGATTCAGCAGCAGGACGCTCCACTCCAATGCAGCCCCCATAATAAGTGCGCACAGGAAGTTTTCCCGTTGTAAATGCACACCAACAGCAAGGTGATGGTCAGAAGGCTGAAGTTCCTCTGACTGCGCGGACTCTGTGGTGAAAAGGCTCTCTGTGTGCAGCTCAGCAACTCTCTGTTGCTCTCGAAGAAGTTGTGCTCCAAAAATGGCTGCAGCTTTTAAACCACACCAGTCCACTTTAAATAACGCACCCCCAGGCTGAGAGCGACTGGGTAAGGCTTCAGGTAAGCTGTCACTGTAAGCGCCAGGCTCTATGGAGTGGAGCGCCACTGAATTTCTGGTCTGGGGTGCCCAAAAGGTGTTGCACACTCAAATGACGCTATAGTCTGCCTGTGCCCGTGAGCGGGCGCTAAGATTTAGCACCGGCGCTAAATGGATACTCAATATGGGTCGAGGCACTAAGCTCCTTGCGCCCAGCCGGAACTTGGCTAGCGCCCCATTTTTGGCCTCTTTAGACGTTAATCCTCGTGTGGGAATCTCGAACTTGGGTGCATCTCTTCAGGATAAGGGGGTCACCCATTTAAATTTCATTTGACAAATGTCTGCCTATTTCTCTAGTCTGCCTAGTCCTTCCAATGCGCACTACCCTCCAGTATGAAGAATAACCATTCACCACTACTCTTTGCTTTCTGTTCCTTAATCAATTTTTTATCCATGCAGCCTGTTCCCAAGTTTATCCTCAATTTTTCTAAACAGTCTATTATGTGGTATTTTATCCATTGCTTCATGGAAGTCCATATACACAACATCAACCGCACTACCCTCATCAACGTTTACCGTGTCTTCATCAAATACCTCAATGAACTGAGTGAAACACGGCTTGGCTTTAAAAAATCCCTGCTGTCTTTCATTTATTGACCCATATTTTCCCAAATGCCAATGCGTTTTGTCACTGATTAATGTCTCTAAATCTTACCCACCACTAACGTTAGGCTACATGGACTGCAATTACTATGTTTATCAGTCTCCCCTTTTTGAAACATGTGTGTAACAATTGCAGTCCTCCAATGCTCTAGCACCACTCCCATATCCAAGGAAGATTGGAAGCTTGTGGCCAAAGACTGCACAAGTTTCACCTTTACTTCCTTCAGAAACATAGGATGCATCCTATCTAGACCGGGTGACTTTGCTACTTTGAGCACTGCCAACCTTGTAATTGTCTTCTCTTAATATATTTTTTCGAATCCCATTTCTCTACTACCTCCTCCAGCACTGTGACATTGTCAGCATCCTCTTCTGTAGTGAAAACAAAAGCATGCCCTCTTTTTTAACCCTAACCGGCCAACCCTGCTTTTCACTACCCTTTTACTATCTATATGTTTATAAAATATTTTTGGGTCTGCTTTTATGTTAGCCGCTAATTTATTTTCAGAAACTCTCTTTTACCCCACGTTCTCCTGTCTACTTTTATTATACTGCTTGGTTCTAGATTGAATTATGAAGCTGTCGTTTAGAATAAACTTCGTTCTTTCTGTTTCATTTTAATGTTTATATCTCTAGTCATCCCGATGAGCTCGAGCTTTGGATGCTATTTTTTTCTATTTTTGTGAATGGGATCATTGACTGAAATAATCTGTTACACACTCTACTGATGTTTCTCCCTGGGGTTGTAATTTTTACATATGTCAATACACACATACACACAAATATAGTTATGGATTAATCTATCAATCCGTGTCTCCTTGTTTCAATTAGGAAGACGATTGTCCAAACCCGAAATAATTACCCTTATTCTTTCTGACCTGTTGTGTATTTCCAGCAGTTTTGGGGTTTTATTTCACGTTGACTTTCTTTTGTTTATTGTTATAGTCCAGTTTATTAAAACACCGGAAAGGTAAGAGTATATTACGATTTATTACAGAACACAGCAGGTCACTGGGAATGTTACACTTTGTACAGATCAGCTGGTAAACCTACTGCAGTAAGTGATGGACAGGGTCAGCTTAGCAGACTGGGTGATTTCATGATGCAGCTTCCAGGCATCACCTTTACAACTGTCAAAATTAAACCCAACAGTGTATTATCCCAGAACATACATTAACTGGCCCGCCTGCTTCACCTGCTGCTGTTCTGCTAGTCTGCACTCCCACACCCCAGGCTGATTACAATGAGAGTTTGAAAAGTATTATCTAGTGTTTTATGTGTTTTAATCTCACTCCTGTCTCTACCGACCTGTTTGTATTTGTGTCTGTCTGTCTTTCATCGTCTCTGTCTCTCTGTTGTATAACTGTTAATCTCAGTCTGCTTCTCTCTCATTTTTCAATGTTCTTTTAATTTCTGTCTATCGCTTTCTCATTTCTCTTTTTATGGCAGCCTTTGCTTTCTCTTTCCCTCTCTCTATCTCACTCTGTATATCTATGCTGCTGCATGTCTTCATAGAACCTTATTGCATAGAAGTCGGCCGTTCGGCCCATACTGCCTCTGCCGTCCCTGTGAAGAACTCTCCAATTGTCCCACTCCTCGATAGCAAAATACTGCAGATGCTGGAAATCCGAAATAACAACAGAAAATGCTGGAACAATTCACCAGGTCAGGCAACATCCGTGGAGAGAAATTTGAGTTGATGTTTCGGGTCGAAACCCTTCTTCAAAACTGAAAGAAAATAAAATAGACCGAAGGCAGGGCTGCGATCAGACAATAGAAGTAAAAGTGACAATAAAATGTATTTGAAACCAGATGAGGTGGTAATAGGCTGAGATTAGGTGTGAAGTGTACTGGCAGGATAAGAGATAGCTGCCAGGTGGTTGAGGGAAACAAAAGGAAAGGGGGGGGAGGAAAGGATGAACCAAAACAAAGGGGTGGAAAACATTTAAGTAAAAAAGTAATAGGGGCCGAGGTAATGACCTGAAATTGTTGAACTCGATATTGAGTCCGGAAGGCTGCCAAGTGCCTAATCGGAAGATGAGGAGCTCTTCCTCGAGTTTACATTGAGCTTCCGTGGAACAATACAAGAGGCCAAGGACGGTGAGGTCCGAGTGGGAATGGAGCGGTGAATTAAAATGACAGGCGACCGGAAGCTCAGGGTCACCCTTACAGACTGAACGGAGGTGTTCTGCAAAGCAGTCACCCAATATGGGTTTGGTCTCCCCAATGTAGAGGAGACCACATCGTGAGCCGCGAATACAGTATACTAGACTGCAAGAAGTACAAGTAAATCGCTGTTTCACCTGAAAGGGGTGTTTGGGGCCCTGGACAGTGGGAAGGGGGGAGGTATAGGGGCTGGTGTTACATCTCCTGCGCTTGCACGGGAAGGTGCCAGGCGAAGGGGAAGGGCTGTTTGGGGTGATAGTGGAGTGGACCAGGGTGTCTCGGAGGGAGCGTTCCCTATGGAATGCTTAAGGTGGAGGGGAGGGGAAGATGCGTTTGGAGGTGGGATCATTTTGGAGGCAGCGGAAATCACTACAAGCCCACTGACTCCCAAAGCTACTTGGACTACACTTCCTCCCACCCCGCCTCCTGTAAGGACTCTATTCCATTCTTCCAGTTTCTCTGAATTTCTAGCCCTGATAGTTTTGTCAAACGAGATTTCCCTTTCATAAAACCGTGTGGAAGCTGCCTTATCACATTTTAATTTTCCAAGTGCCCTGTTACAACGTCCTTAATACCAGATTCTAGCAATTTCCCTATTATTGATGTCAGGCTAACTGGCCTTAAGATCCTTGTTTTCCGTCTCTCCTTTTGTTACAGTTTGGTTACATTTGCTACCTTCCAATCCTCGAGCATCTTTCTAGAACCTAGGGATTTCTGGAACATCAAAACCAATGCATCAACTAACTCTGCAGCCTCCCATTTTTAAACCCAAGGATATAAGCCTCCAGGTCCAGAAGATTTGTCATCTTTTAGTCCCATTAATTTCTCTATTACCTTTCATTTACTAATATTAATTACTTTAAATACCTCACCCTCGTTAGACCCTTTGTTCCCCACAATTTCCTTTGTGTTTTTGTGTCTTCTACTGTGAAGGCAGAAACAACATATTTGTTTAAAATATCTCTCTTTGTAATTTCCCCTGCGTGTCTGTTTGATTCCTGTATAACTTTCCCTCTGCCTCTCAGTTTATTTCTCCATGTGTCTAAAAATTTAACTCAACTTTCTCTTTCTCACAAATTCCCTCTTTCTCTTAATCTGTGTTATACGTTTTTTGTTCTTTAATATACACATGTGCCTTTCCTGTTGATGGTGTTCCCACTTGTATTTTTTTCTAATTCTATTTTTCTCTTTCTATTTTTCTCCAGCTCATCTTTTACCGGTTTCTCTCTCTGCCTTCTCAGTCTTTCTACCCATTAATTTCTCACTCTCTCCCTCCTTTGGTATATTTCGTTTTCTCTCTTTTCTCTCTCTATCCATTTCACCATCAGCAGCTCATACTCTTTTCTTCTTTACATAGTTCGATTGGCCTCTTTCTTTAACTTGTTTTCTCTGCCACTCTACGCTCTGTAATCACTTTCACTTTCTGTTTCTCTAAATTTCCTTTCTGCCTCTCTCTTCGCTTCATAGTCCTGATCTCTGTTTCTCTCTCTGCTTGCGAATCTCACTATCTCTCATTTCCAGTTGCTTCCTGCCTCTATCTGTATGTTCATCTCTCTAAGTAACTCTCTCCCTCTCACTGTATTTGCCGTCCTCTATCTATCGCTCTATCTATCTATGTCTTTCTGTCTCTCCGTTTATGTGGAGTGCTCCCAATCTGAGCACGCCCACAGCAGCGACTGTGATTGGTGGGTTTGCCCATTGTGCTGCCGGTGCAGGGCGGGCCATTTACCAGAAGTCCCGCTGAGCTCTTTAGTGCCGCCTTTTAGATCAACAATTCAGGTGACGTCTGCAGGTCACCTGACCTATTGTCGCCTCAATATGTCAGATCATCAATACAATGTAATATCACATTTAAGATAATGTCTGGGCTCTCTGCTGCTAATGTAAAATTATATTTCTGCCCAGTGTGAAATGGGGTAAATGGGGGATGAAATGGGATTGTGTTCTAGTGCTTGAAAGCCTTCAGCTATGACTTAACTAATTTAATAATTAGATTGAGTGGGTATTTCACTGCATTCCTCAGCTCCTCTCTGAATTTAGTCTGGGTCACAGCGTAAATACACGTGTTGGTGCAGGAACTCAGAAGCTGCAGCATTGTTGCTGTGTGTTCTGTGATATAATGAGGGTCAGTGGTGGAGTAATAAAGCCGAATATCTGCAATTCGCGCATAAAGTTTATAGAAGACAAGGACCACCCATAACAATATAAAACTGCCAGATAAACTGAAGAGTAAAACGATGGATTTCCTTCGATTCTCCATCTCTGGGTCCTTGTGATTCTCTCCATCGCTGCGGCCCCGCAGTCGCCTGCGGACTCTGCTGGCCGCTAAAATACGTCTGACCGTCAGAGCATTGAGCAGCAAAATCAGAAAGAACGGGACACAAGGGGTTAAAATCAGGTGAAACAACTCATAGACTCCCCATAATGGGGAAGTAAAGAAGCTCAGTTTAGGGTTACAACCCCAGGGAACATCATCAATTATATGCTTAGGTTCATATGCAAAGTACCAGGGGACAGACTCTAAACAGCCCAGCACACTCACTGTTCCGATAACCACAGCCGCCGTTTTCTCGGTGCAATATTTTGTTTTCAGCTGCTCACAACAAATGGCCACAAATCGATCAAAGGTGAAAGCGACTGTGAGCCACACAGAAACCACCGTGGACGCAGAAATCAGGAGGTAAATGAGACTACACACGGAAGTAATGTGCAGGAATATATCTGGGAAATAGATCTGACCAATCCAACTCAATATGGGATCAGAGATGACGACCAGGAGATCGGCCACGGCCATTCCCACCAGGTAGCGAGTGATGCATTTGGTGAGACCGCACTTTCCTCGGGACAGGATCACAATCGCCACCAGGTTAACTGTAAGAGAGAGAAAAGGGAAGCGGATAAGTTACTGATCAGACCTGGAGCCAAAGCAGCAGTTTGACGGGCTCTGGGTGAACATTCCAGCTTTGTTGCTGCATCGAGCGGTGGATACCGGTTCATTGACCTGGGCAGCGCTTTCGGACAGTGAAATGTTTTTAAACATGATTATCGATAATACATTGGGAAATCGATGCAGAAAGTGAATAAAGTGAGCGCCGGATCCACTGGAAGGGTCGAGTCAAGGGTAGAGTGCTGGTGGGGAAGGGAGAAGGGATTTTACACATCCGGAATCCAAAGTGTTAAATCCGGTTTTTGGGCTCCTGACTGAAAGCCTGGAAGGTGCGGGGACAGAGGGAGGTGCTGCTGATCTGTTGCTCTTGATTAACAGAGCTGACAGGGGCTGGCACATTACGGTAAAGGCCGAGAGCTGCTGAGTTTGAGGCTTCGGATCGGATTGAAAGAGGCAGCTGGAGGGCGAGCCAGTGAGTGAGAGTGGGAGGGAGACAAGGAAAAGGACATGTGGGAGTTGGAGGGGAGTCAGGGGCTGCAGGTTTTGGAAAGCGGATAATCTGAAACAATGGAAGAGGAGACAGAAGATTCACTGCCAGGGAAGGAGAGGATGTGATTCGCAGGGAGAGTGCAGCAGAGTGTTAGAGGAAATCTAATACATAGATCGAAGTAACACAACTCAATTCATACATTCTCCCATTAATATATGTGATTAATGATGTCACATACTAACTCGTTGGAGACATAATGTGTTCTATAAATTTACTTAGCATATTCAATTAAAATGACACTAAAAATGTAATAATTTAACCAGCCTCGCTTTTAGTTAATTATGATCAAGCCGAGTTTTTAAAATGGAGTATCCTCATGACGATCAACAAATGCCTGATTCTATTTTTCAATACCAATCAATTATATTTTCATTTATACAGTTAATAAGCTTGAGGACAATAGCAAAATAGTACGAATGCGGGAAATCTGAAACAGCAACAGAAATGCTGGAAACACTCAGTTCTGATGACCTGTTATCGACCTGAAATGTTAACTCTGCATCTCTCTCTACGATGCTGCCTGAACTGCTGTGTGTTTCCAGAATAAGTTTCAGCTGTTCATTCCGATTAATTATTCACACTGCTGTCGCTGTCTCTCTCCCTTCATTCTACCCGGCGTTTTCCTTCTAAGTCTGTTTGTTGATTGCTCCACTCTATCTCCCTGCAATATCTCTGCTGTCTCTCTCAATGCCCCTTTTCAAATCCGAATTAATCCTACATCTTGCGCCTGAATTCTGTTCAACATTCCCATGTTCAATGATCTTATTCTCTGAGTCAGTTTGTTCAATGTTGTAGACTCCGTGAATAATTTAATATTTCTGCAGATCACCGAAGTCTCCACTTGTTCGCCTTCACCTCATCTGTAATGCCTGCAATAAACAGAACATAATGTCTCTTCCAGATAGACCCGGCAATAATTGATGCCCCTTCTCCTGTAATTATAAAGTACAACGTTAGATGGCGCGATTGTTGAATTAACAAAACGCCAACACCACCACTGCTCCTTATAATCTCCATGATCAATAGAAGTGCTCCTGCTTCCAACAGATACATTGCAAACTGACACAGCATAACCCCAAAACATTAAATTTTACAATGAAGCAGCGAAGGAGATGTTAAAGAGTGAGGAGCAAACTCAGTTCAGTCGCCAGACCTCTGAAACGGCGTCAGATACAGACACTGCAAAATAATATTACACAACAGTGAAAGACATTACATACATTGAAATCCCAGTTAAACAGAACCATGTAATTGTGGGGAGGACATTACACCGCCTCCTTGGAACACTGAGACCGTGAGCTGCCTCATTATCAATCACTGGAAACACATTCATGAAAAAAATATTTCAGGACAGATTACTTCCACATCGTGAAACTGTGAACTACTTCTGATGGTCTGATTCCTGCTTTTAGCTCTGTCTCCAATACAGGCAGTGCAGAAAATAAACCTGGAACACTACCAGGGCTGGGTAAACAAATATCATTATGGATATAACGCAGCTATTACAAGACTTCAGAAAAATTGTACAATCCCTCATTCAACTGATGGAGCAGAACAGGTGCTCGTGTAACACATGCTTCTAGAAATCAATGGCCAAGTCCAGCAGCACAGTTGCCACAGATTTAACCATAACGAGCTAGGATAACGGCTCACCAGAAACTCCAACAGCTGCAATAACAGGATAGTAAATGTCTTCTATCTGATAGACTACTGGATATCCCATTTCTGTGAGAAGGGGTGACTTTTGTGGGAGTGGAACCCACAGTTCCGGCAGGCACTCTGAGCTGATACTATGCAATGGGCCCTGATTTATACAGGAGATAAGTCTCCACTGACACTTTTATACCCCTGATCATTGCTATTAGTTACAGACACATGAACAAATACATTACATCAAGACCTATGAGTCTGAAGCAAATAATGTGGTGAATGAATCACAAACAACTCAAAGTCAAGGGCATTATCCTCATCAGACCTCGCTGGGGAATGAGGCTGAAAGCTGTGCTCATTCAGGACTGACCCAACAAAAGGGGCGGCTCCATTTACAGTTATCATGTAATTGTATTGAGCATGTTCACTCCTACTGATTCATTTATAAATGTTATTTATTTCTCCGCAGTGTATAAAGAATCCAGATACACAAGCAGGCCCCTTTCAAGCTGTCCCTGTAGATTCACAATTAATAGTTTGATGTATCAGTCCCTAGCACAAGGACAGTTAAAGATGATGTTCACTATTGAAGCCTAGAAATTACTCTGCGTGATATTAGGGGACGGAAAGTGAACGTGCCTCATTGACATTCCTATCTCCGCTATTTTACTGCAGATGTTTACCATTTATTCTACATGGGTTAACAGATCCCATAAAGTTAGAACAGTGCCACCTCCTGACTACATTCCTCCAATTCTCTCCTGGCCAGCCATCCAACCTGTACCTTTTATCAATGCCAACCAGTCCTAAATTCTGCTGTCAGTGTCCAGCACTGCCCAAGTCCCACTCGCCCATTGCTCTCGGTCTCACTGAGCTCCAGTGTCTCCCAGAAACCCCACCTCGAAGGTTTACATTTAAAATTCTGATCTTGGAGTTTAAATCCTCCATGGCCTCACCCCTCGCCAATTCCACCCTCTCATCCTACCCTGCAGTTAACCCACCCGTGGTCTTGGATACCTCTGCCTCTGGCTTCTTTTGGTGGGACTGCCTCTCTCGGTTCCAGTCTTACCAAACTGACCATAGCCAGAGCATCTCCAGCAACGTCTTAACTTTCCATACCAGCAGCGTTAACTCTCGAGTCTCTGAACTTTCCATTCTTGCCCCGCCTCTTCCTCATCTACATGCTGCCTGTTGTGACATAAGCTACAGACATGGGGTCAGCGTCCACATGTCTGCTGACAAGGCCCAGCTCCAGCTCTCCACCATCTCTGTCTACACTCCACTACCCCTGTGTTATCAGACTGCAACAGTCTGTTTTGCATGAGCTGCGATTTGCTCCTACACGGTGAAGACCGACCCTCCACTATTGGCCCCACCACAATCTGCTAACCCTTTTCAACGATTCCATTCCCCCTCCTGGCTGTTGTCTCAGGCTGAATATGTAACCTCTGACCCCTATTTGTCCTGTGCTATGCTACCGAGCTCGTATCCTCTCAATCACAAGAGACACCTAATTCCGCCCCCATAATAACGCTGGCCTCTGTCCCTGCCTCAGCCCATCGGCATTAAATCCATCAATCAGGAGTTTATCAGCTCCAGACTCTCCGTCCTCTCCTCCAATCTGTCTCCTTTTCATTCCTCGGACACTGGCCTCTCTTTGGTAGGGCTTGACTTGCTGGTTTCCATGATTATCTATCTGATCGGAAACAGGGAATAGAGAGATGTAACGACACAGAAGGGGGTCCTTTAGACCATCGAGCCCATACCGGCCCTCTGCACAGCAATCGAGTCAATCCCATTCCCCCGCTCTATCCCCGTAGCCCTGGTACTTTATTTCTCTCAAATGCCGATGCAGTCTCCCCTTGAAAATATTGAGTATCTCCGCTTCCATCACTTCTGTCGGCAGCGAGTTCCAGGACCTCAACACTTGCTGCAAAAAAAGGTTTTTCCTCACATCCCCGCTGTAACTCTTGCCCAAAACCTTAAGTCTGTGTCCCCTAGTCCCTGTACCATTAACTACTGGGAACAGCCTATGCCAGACTAGCCTATCCAAACCCGCCATGTTATTGTACACTTCTATCAAATCACCCCTCCACCTCCTTTGCACAAATGAAAACAAATCCAACTGCTACAACCTGTCATTGTAGCTAAGATGCCCCATCGCCGGAACCATTTTGGTATATCTCCTCAGCGCCCGCTCAAGTCCCTTCACATCCTTCCTAAGTGTGGTGACCAGGACTGGATGCAATACTCAAGTTGTGGCCTAACTATCAATTTATAAAGTTTCAGCATAACCTCTCTACTATTGTACTCAATGCCCCTATTTATGAAGCCCAACATCCCATATAAGATACCATATCTCCAGCAATGGTTTCTCTCACAATCATCTCCGGCCCACAGCACCGTTCCCTATGATGCCACCCAGGTATCTATCGTCCCCGTCTCTTGTTCCTCCTCTACATGCTTCTCCCATATATATGGGATCTGCTTTTATATGTAAGTTGTCAGTACAAGTTTTAACACTCCATTCACTCTCTAGAGCCCGCTACCTGTGTTGTCAGACTACTTGTTCCACATTCTATTTGGATGAGCCACAATTTTCTCCAATCAAACATTGGCAAGACTAAAGGCCTCATCTTAGCCCCAGCCACATTCCACTTTTGATCAATAGTCCAAATCAACTTATCGATGTTCCTTGTAATTCAAGTTACTTGTGCAGCTGTGTCTATTAAAGACTCTGAACCATATCAATATCTGCTTCTTTCCTGATTAGAACTCGGCCCTTATTGTCAATATCCCGACTGGTATGATTTTATATTCTCTAATACGAAACCACAGACTGTCAATATTGTTGGCTTGAGTGAAGTGACTTCTTTTGTGCAGTGTCTTGTCTCCATTTCCTATTTATTCGAGGTTTTGTGTTTAATTCTCCACATTGCCCATTCATTGCCCTAAAATTGTTTTCCTCCATTACAATCAGACCCACTATGTTGCAGGACCAGTTTGTGAGGTTCTAAGAAATTTAAGGTATTTGCTATGGCCGAGCTATTTCGTGATGCCCTGCTCTCATATTGCAGTGAAGTGCTTGCCAGGGACATCACATGAATGCAGCCGTTTGGCAAGTGTCTCGGAACAGAAACCAAATTGGAACAATTGGAATGGTGCAAAAATCGAACTTTTTCAGAACAGACAAACTCACCTGCAGTCGGCGGGTTTCGAAACTCCATCAGCGATTTCTGATTCATCGCCTTACTGCTCACCTTAGATGGCCGCTGCTTTTGGCTGCAATTTCGGTGCATGCGATCCAAATGCTTTGGTGCACCAGCCAGTTGGGGATCTGTGGAGAATTCAACTTTCATTGCTCAGCTTATCTGGGCAGCGATTCCAAGTTCAGCCACATGATTTATTCGTTGATGGGCTGTGGGCTTCGCTGGAAAGGCCAGCATTTATTGCCCATCCCTAATTACTCTTGAGAAGTTGGTGGTGAGCTGCAGTCGGCGTGGTGAATTTACTCCCACTGTGCTGTTATGGAGGGAGTTCCAAGATTTTACCCAGCAATGATGAAGGAATGGTGATATACTTCCCTGTCAGGGTGGTGCGTAACTTGGATGGGAACTTGTGGGTGATGATGTTCCCATGCACATGCTGCACTTCTCCTTCCTGGTGGTAGAGGTCCCGGGTTTGGGCAGTGCTGTCGAAGAAGCCTTGGCGATTTGCTGCGGTTCATGTTGTAGATGGTGCACACTGCAGCCACTGTACGCCGGTGGTGGAGGGAGGGAATATTTAATGTGGTGGATGGGTGCTGGTCAAGCGAGCTGCTTTGTCCTGGATGGTGACAAATTTCTTGAGTTTTGTTTTAGTTGCAGTCATCCAGGCAAGTGAAAACTATTTCATCACACTCCTTACTTGTGCCTTGTAGATCATGGAAAGGCATTGGTGATTCAGGAGGTGAGACGCTCGCCACAGAATACCCAGCATCTGAAATACTCTTGTGGCTTCAAACTTATGAGGCTGCTCCAATAATGCTTCAAGACAATGGTAACCTGCAGGATGAAAACGCTAGGGCATAGGCGATGGTAATACCATTGAAAATGAAGGGCGTTGTTTATAATCACTTCTTGGAGATAGTCATTGCCTGGCACTTATGTGGTTTGAATGTTACTTGCCACTTATCAAGCCAAGCTACGAAGTTTTGATGCATGCGGACATGGACTGCTTCATTATCTGAGGAGTTGCGAATGGCACTGAGCACTTTCCAAAAATCAGTGTGTATCCCCAATTCTGAAATTCTGACGGAAGGAAGCACACTGATGAAGCAGCTGGAGATGGTTGGACCTAAAACCCTGCCGTGTGGAGCTCCTGCAGCACTGTCCAACGACTGAGATGATTGGCTTCCAACGACCACAAACATCTTCCTTTATGCTAGGCATGACTCCAGCCAGTGGAAAGTTTCCCACCTGATTCGCATTGACTTCAATTTTAATGGGTTCCTTGATGGCACCTCACCACTGTATTTCAACTCTTTTGTGCATGTTCGGAACAAGGCTCTACTGAGGCCTGGAGCCGGGTGGTCCTGGCAGAACCCAAAACTGAGCATGTCAGTTTGCTGATGATTCAGGGTAAATTGATGATGCGGTAATTGGCTGGATGGGATTTGTTCTGCTTTTAGTGTAAGGGACATACCTGGGCAGTTTTCCAATTGTCGGGTAGATGCCATTGTTGTAGCTGTACTGGAACAGCTTGGCTAGAGGTGCGGCTAGTAAAGGAGCACGAGTATTCCGCACGACAGGCGCGATGTTGTCAGGGCCGAGAGCCTTTGGTGTGTCAAGTGCGCTCAGTGGTCCCTGTTAGGGTGCAGCATTATATGCCCAGTGCTGTCTAAGTTCCACCGTTCTTTATGAGATGCCATGGGTATTCTTCATATTGTTTATGTATCGTCATATGCCAGAGCCTTCAATCACTCCGGAAGACTCTAGCTGGTACACTTTCAAAGGTTACCTCTAATTCTTTGCTAACAATGGTAGTACTAGTACCACTGCTGTGATATCCTCGTCCCGGACTTTATTTCGAGCGACTAATAAAGCTATTCCCAGCTGAACCATCATATTATTTGCTATATCCGCGATTTCTTTGAAGCATTTTACTCAGTTGGTGTTCATGAATACACAAAATGATTCGACTGGACTCTCTTTCGTCCACTCCCTTCTGTAAAACATTTGTCACAAATGTCACATGCAGGCTGCACATGCCACTTCTAGAAAGGTCCTGATATTAGTTAGACTCATTAGTTGCTCGTATTACCCTTGAATTCCCAAGCTCTCGCATCAATTCTTCCGTAGACAACAATGTCTTCTAATGCTTCATTACATCATCACCTTCCCAGAAACTATCTATGTCTCTCTGTTTAGTCCTGCTAACCCTGTCGTGGCTTCTATTACTAGTCATTCTGTCAACCCTCGCTTTCTTAGAGATTGTAACTGATTCTCCTTATCTTCCCTATCTTCCACAGCACATGGTTCCTGTTTTCTATTTAAACTCACAATTCCTTCACTAATTCTACCACCATTTTTTATTTAATTGTGAACAACTCCATTCACAAATCTTCACAAAGCTTCTATTTATCACAATAGGTATGATTTCATGCGGAGCATCGTAAAATAATGCTGTTCCTGATTCCATTACATCTAGACTATTAACATATGTTTATTATTGCTGGACTGGACAGTTCATTCCTTTAGGTGGTGTGTCGTTTTTGGGTACATGGTTAGTTTGTCAGTGCCAGAATGATGACTCCATTCGTCCCACCCCCATCATCACAGTGCATGACTTCCCTTCCCAATTCTATATGATGCCTCAACATCCGTAACCAATTTACTGTTTGGGTCAGGGTATTTCCCATCCACCCGGATTTAGGGGAATCTTCCTGGTCTCTGTGGGACTCCCAATCTTCCTAGAGAGTCCGGCTTATGACTCTTTCTGCAATAACATTGAAAATATGTTTTTGAGAGGCTATTCCTCGGTTTGTTACTGAATCGGGATTACAAGATAGAGCTTGATGTCCAAACCCAACCTATTTTGTGTCCTATTCTTCCTCATTTAAGTCACATCTTACTTATATCCATATTTTGGAGGCTATAAGATATGGCCTCGTTGTCTCCAATTTTCAGCTTGTAGCTGCTTTCAATACAACCAAGGCCCCTTGTCCAGATAGAGACAAGGGTTAGGCCTCCCTTATCTTTGTTTTCAGCCTCCCTACACGGTTTCTTTGTTCAAAAGTTAATGGGTGCCTTGAAACTAACTGTAAGGATATCCTAACTTTAACATCATTCTGCTTAATTTTAATTTTAGCCCCTCTTACAGGTACCAACGTGTTTTAATCGTTCTGTATTGCTTCGACGTCGGCGTATATGACTGTGCCTTGAAGATTTTCATTAAATCTGAATATGCTGAGCTACATTAACCATTTCATATCCATAACTGAGCATGTCTGATATCAGTTCTGCAGTGCAAATTCACCGTGTTTCCGCATTGTAGTTGATTTCCACAGAAGAAATCACATTTGCAATATCAAGCGATATGTAAAATCTGATTAAAACCGTTCCTGGGCTTTCAGGTGAATTTATCAAAAGATCGGAGGTGTCTGGAGATCTTTGCTCATCTACACCTTGTAAGCTGCAATACACGTAACAAAACCGCTGCTACGGAGTGGAGATCGAAATTGTGAGCGGATTTTGAGATGATAACTGATGGATTAAAAATGGCAGATGTCAGCATGGGATCCTTTGTCTGTACGGATTCAAAATGCAGGTGGTCAGCATAATGTCCTCTGTTTGGAAGAACACATGGACAGGAAAGAGAAACACCAGATGAAGAGGAAGTCACGTCCACACACACATCACATGAATATGAACATGTCATGCAGAAAGAACTCCAATCAGGGATGGTTGGGATTGAAACTGGCCTATCAGAGGCAGGCAGATGGAGAAATACCAGGGAGCCTATGCCGGAGGGCTCGATACAGGAAAAAAACAGGAGCGAAAACATTAGACGGGCAAAGGGGGCTGTTGAAATGGCAAGTTGATGAGAACCATTTCTAGACTGATCACACGTGGAGGAGTGTATGTATTTATTTATGAAAGTCAGATATGCAGTGGATATATTGCTGGGGATATATTGTTGGGGGTAATTTTATATATGGTTACTGTGGGCATATAAATTGCAGGGATACTTTTATGAACGTTCGAATAAAGTGTGCACATATATATAGCCAGGGTGATATATTGCTGGGGGTACATCTAAGTATGGATTTATTAAAGTGTGGGCATATATGCACATATTATGGATGTACATTTATGTACTCAACTGTGGCCACATACACTGCCAGAATGAATTAATATACTGCGGGCATAGGCATCGCCGATGGTGCTTCTATGTAAGCTTTTATTTTTAAATTGTAAAGTGAATAAAAACCACTTTTAGTGATCACAAACTTACCTGTCATTGTTGTTTTAATTCTCAAATACCGAACAGTAGTAGGAGAAAGTCGTAGACATGTATGGTCCAGATGTCTCTTGTAGTGGCCTGGTTATCAAATGCAGTTTGCTTATTTTTCAGAAGCAACGAGTCAACTATCTCCAAGAGAAAGCTGTCAGTTTAGTATTCCTGACTATACATTACAAACGTTCCCTGAATTTCGCAGTAATATCTGTTGGATATCTGTGGTGAATTGCATTCAGGTGACTTATTCCAATTCACCTCAGAAATTCATTTTCCTTTTTTTTACCATATAGCCTCAACCAATTCCTCTCATTCAATTTTACACAGTGATTAACATTTCATCTGATTCATGAGCCTGCCAGGAAATGTACCGTCCAATACATTATGATCATAAGATCATTGAGATATTGGTCAAACCTTGTCCAAAGTTTTACTGTTTCGTTTGGTTACATTTTACTTAACCAAACATATTGTTGGACCCTCTATTTTCCAAATTACCTGATATGTTATGCCTCATTCCATTTTATCTTTTGGAAATGATTCCAATTTCAAAGAGCAGTTTTGTTTGACTGACAGATCTTTGCAATATTCAATTTTATTAGCTCAAAAAAAATCTTCCTTGTTATAGAGGAATCAACTGGGCTGCACTCCACTCTTTCCATTCAATATAAATGTGAATGTCCCGTTAAACTTCAGGTAAACACATATCAATTTTTCTTATTAATTCCAAATCCAGAAACACGTGATGCCCAGGATGAATGGTTTTACATTAGAGACAGAATTGTTTGCAATTACTTTGAAGGTAACTTCCATAAAAGCCCCCTCCAGAGCACTCTGACGCAGAAGATAATAAATGGTTTGACTGGTAAAGGCCGAGTCTTTGAAAGGCAAGATCGATATTCGAGATCATGACCATTCTGTGCCGTTTAATGCAGATAAGGTCTCAAATTGTTAAATCAGGTGGATCTTTTGCGATGTCATCAACCTCCATCTGGTCCAGGAAACGGCATTCTCCTGTTTATAAGAAAAGAGAAGCAGAGAATCCATTGTGGTTCGGCTTACAAGCCCAAGGGTTTAGTTTATCAGTTTATAATTTACTTCTGTCAAGGTTGGGAAATAACCATTTAAATAATGAATTTAATATTTATTAATGCCCAATATATAAATGTACATTCAGCAATGAAATATGAGATGCCCGGTGTATTAAAACGACAACTGTCAGTGGAAAGGGTTAACTCCGTTGGAGGTTTATAAGAAGGTGGAGAGAAACATTGTCAGAGACCGTTGCATAACTTCATCTAAATTTAAATAAAACTTTCCGAATCCAAAAAGAACCAAACATAATGTTATTGTTTTCAGTCATTGAACTTTTTCAAACTTGCTCAAAATGTCCTGATAAAATCAAACTGCAGAATCGAATTTCAGATTTTCCTTTATTTCGAATTTTCACAACGTGAACCAGGAAGGCATAAATATGTTAGAATTGCTTTATCGATCCCTATCAAAAAAAAATCAGTTAAAACAGCAAAAATCGTTAAAACACCACAATAAAAATTAAAGATATTGTGAAACATTTCTGCAGTTCAATCCTACTGTGGGGGGTCTCCCGACCATCACCTTACTGCTCGGTAGCAGCAGCATTCCGCTTTGTTCACCCACCCCATGAAAATGATTAAAAAGTCAGAATCATCACTACTCTTTGTTTCCTTGGCGCTGGTCAAAAATTCAAAATTTCCAGTTATATTTAATAGACTTATGTCTGGAACTAAAGACTTTCACACAACTTACAACAACCAGAATGTCTCTGTGGTCACAGCAAGACACTGGTTTTCACAGTGTAATAGGTGAGTTAATCTCAATAATTCCAATTTAATTCAGGTCAATATATTATTAAATAAACACAATAGAAAATATAATAATTGAAACAGCATAAAACCTGTTGATATAAACAAGTAAATTAAGTCATCATTCCTCAGCTGCCTTCAGCTATTTTAACAAATAACAGGTAAAATGTTGAATCTAACTGCAGAAAAACGTTTTTTCAATAAAAGACATATTTAACGCTCTTAGCAAAAAGTGAAATGAGAACAGCGCTTCCCACAGCTTGTGGGCTCCTAACCATTCCAACAGGCTTTTATAAAGAGACATTGGTTGAAAACAAAATATTTCCTACACGCTGTGACAGTAGAAAAGGAATAGATTCGTTCCCTATTCTCCTTCTTTATTCCAGCATAAATTACAGTAGATGTTTTCTCTCAACACAAATTAAAATTTATGATTACTTCTGACTTGGAAAAAACTTAGTGGTTGGGAAAAGATATAATTCCAATTGTAGTTCCAGAAATTGCAGTAATTGAGACCGAAATTTTAATTTCGAGGCGGGTAGGGAACGTTAGGTGTGCTTTTCAAATGTTCACATTAATTTAATTTGTAACTTCGAATTTTAAAAAAATGTCTAAGGCAGTAAGAGATTTTTTTTAACAGTAACCCAATTTAAAACAAGTGCTTTGAAGAGTTCGAATTGATTTCCTATCAGACATCATAGCAAACATAACCTTAAAGCTGAATCTTAACTTTGCAAAACAAACTCATTGGAGCATTTCATCGTTGCACAAATACATTTTAGTCAATATTCTGCCCTTGCAGCGCGTTCCTATGCAGAGCTAGACAGGTATCTAACAACTTGATATCTTCCCAAAAAAATCACAAGGCTTGACTTTTCTTGTAAACTTTACTGGAAGATTCCTCCTGTGAAACAGAAATACAATACAGAAGTGGAAGCATACATTAGTACACAAACACATAACTGATATGCATACACAAACATGGGTAAGCATGAGCAACACAGTACGTTTGGCATGTAACTTACCAAAACACGTGAAAACACAGCTTACTGTGAATATACATTTAGCAAACTGAAAGGCATTCTCTTACATTCACTTTAAATTAGCCCTGTAAATATTGCATCAAAATACAGCTACAAGTTAATCGGCTAGACACAGAGAGCGAGCAATTCACTGCTAGCTGTGCAGGTTTGCTTACAGAGAAAGGTTGCAAAACTAAACATTTTCTGCAAAATATAGTGTACACTAATCATCTATAACATTCTCAAGTCGTTACAGACATATAGGCCTAGAAATTCAGTTGGTTGCACCAGCCGTTAGCACCTTAGGAGGAGTAGATGTCGAGCGCTAGGCGCTTAGTGCCCAGACGCAGCATGATCTGTGCCTCGCCCCAACTTCAGTAGGCATTTAGCGCCGGCGCAAAGTCTTTGCGCGCGCTCAGCTGCACGCGCAGATCATGACGTCATTTCCTCGTGCAACGTCGTGCAACGCCCTTTGTGCGCCCCCAACCAGATCTTCAGTCGCGCCAGCCCATTGTGTGCCAGGCGGCCCTAGCGACTGTTGAGTCGAATGGTGCTCAGCCGATGCGGGCCGCGGGGAGTGCAAATTAAAGGGCACTCCTACTCCTTCTTTGTGAGCGACAATGGTAGATTCGTGTTGGTGGTGGTGGTGGTGGTGGTGGTGGTGGTGGTGGTCATCGTCCGGTACCACATAACAGACTGATGGAGAGAAGCCCGCCTCAAAAACACAAATACAGCGGCCGTTCAAAAAACCAAAGCCTCACCGGAGCCAGAGTGTCTGCCGTCAATCAGCAGCTCACCACACCTGCCCTGCGCCCAACTTCCGGTGTTAGCGCCCCGGGTCACCGGCTTTGCGCCTAATGATAGTCGTGCATCGCCTGGTTTAGCGCAGCAGCAACATCTTAGGGTGATGCGACTGAATATCGGCGAATGGGGCTCAACTTTGCGCCGGGTGCAAACTTTAGCGGCCGCCCGACTTTACCACCCCAAAAGTGGTTATACTGAATTTCTAGGCCATAGTGTCCAAGACCGAAACGTAACAGGAAAATAACTTCCAACACCATGTGCTGAGCTGCAGGTCTTGTGATATACAGCAATTTACTTTACAGCACTTACTTTACTGCACTTTACTGCGCTTTACTGCACTTGCTATGTACCAAATATCCACTAGTTAGCGGCACACAATGGGAATCGACCTAAATTAATTAAACCCCTGAATTAAATTGAAAACTAACATAAATTCCGCTTGAAGGCAGGACACTCCCCGCTTGGTACAATTCCATTACAGATACAAAATAAAACCTAAAGAAAACGTCCTTTGGCTGCAAACATACTCAGAATCCTTTCTCTAGGTTTCTTCAGAAAGGAGGACTACGATCTCGGAGACTGGCTTCAGAAACACTTTGACGGTCCCGCCCTTGACAATCTTCACCTCCACCTTGCGGACCCTCTTGTCCCTGCTCGGCAGAGTTTTGACAGCCAGTCACACTGGCCATTCATTTCTGTGCGCTTAGCTGTCTTTCAGCAAGACAACATCTCCCACTTTGACATTTGGCTTGTCTTCTGTCCATTTCCTACGGCTCTGTAGGGTGGACAAATCCTCTCCTCTCCGTCTCTTCAAGACACTGGACTTGCTTCCACTGCCTCCCGTGCAGCTCAGCCATGTCGACGTTTCCAGAGGGGACTGAAATAGCACTCATCTTTTGAGTCAGGAGCATCACTGGGTTGAGGACTGCAGGCATGCCTAAGTTGGTGGACACCGGCACCAGGGGTCTTGCATTCATGATCGCCATGACTTCAGCCATGAGAGTGCTCAAGACGTCGTGTGTGAGACGAGTGGGTCCCGTCCGAAACAGCATAGCGTCCCGAATACGCCTGGCAACACCGATGAGCCTCTCCCATGACCCACCCATGTGGGATGAATGCAGGGGGTTAAACAACCACGTGCATCCTTTCTTTTGCAGGTCTTCGAGAGCCTTCAAGGACTCCTTCCATAGGTTCAATTTTGCTTCTTTTTCTGGGAGGAGTGGAGCATCCCACTCACTCTGATCAGATGAGAGTTACTGTATTAATGCTTTTCCTTGCATTGTTATGGGAGCTACGAACCCCAGAGGGCACTACAAACTGTTGACTGTGGACAGGACACCTCTCCGTGTGAATAGCCTTTCTTCACGGGACACCAGGAATGGGAAGATATCTGTTTCCAGTTTCCAGGAGAGGCCCAGGCTCCGTTGCAGGTGGAGAGGATCCACTCCATGGTCCAAATCCTTTGAGGGGCTGTATTAGTTTGGGGGTTTATTGGTTTGCGGGTCTGTATTAGTTTGTGGAGCTGTATTAGTTCGAGGGGCGGTATTATATTGACTGTCTGTATTAGTTTGAGGAACTGTATGAGCTTGATGGACTGTATTATTTGGAGGTACTGTATTAATTTGTGGGGCAGTATTGTTTGAGGGACTGAATTAGTTTGAGAGTCTGAATAAGTTTGAGGGGCTGTATTAGTTTGACGGGCAGTATTATTTTGAGGGTCTGTATTAGTTTGAGGGACTGTTTTAGTTTGAGGTGCTTTATAAGTTTGAGGTACTGTATTAGTCTGAGGGGCTGAATTATTTTGAGGGACTGTATTAGTTTGAGGAGTTTTATTAGTTTTTGGGTCTGTGTTAGATTGAGGCTCTGTATTAGTTAGAGTGGCCGTATTATTTTGAGGGCCTGTATTATTTTGAGGGACTGTATTAGTTTGAGGAGTTTTATTAGTTTTGGCGTCTGTATTAGTTTGTGAAGCTGTATTAGGTTGAGGGACTGTATTAGTTTGATGTGCTGTATTAAGTTGATTGGATTTATTAATTTGAGGGTCTTTACTATTTTGAGGGACTGTATTAGTTTGAGGGACTGTATTAGATTGAGGGGCTGTATTAGTTTGAGGGACTGTATTAGTTTGAGGGTCTGTATTAGTTTGTGCGACTGTAAAAGACTCAGGGTCTGTATTCGTTTGATGCAATGTATTGGTTTGAGGAGTTTTATTAGATTCTGGGTCCGTATTAATTTGAGGGGCTCTATTAGGCTGAGGGACTGTATTAGTTTGAGGGGCTGTATTACTTTAAGGGACTGTATTAGTTTGAGGGCCTGTATTCGTTTTAGTGTCTGTATTTGTTACAGGGACTATGTTAGTTTGATGGGCTGTATTATTTTGAGGTACTGTATGTAATACCGACTGGAAATGTTATGTATGCTAAGTATGGTTATCAATCTTTAACTTAGACACTATATTATCATTGTTATAAATCCCTGGGTTAAAGTTGCCCATGTGAAGGTTCGGCAAGAACATTTAAGGACACAATGTGACTAAGAGCAGACTTTCCATAATTCTGCACCAATATCAACTGTTGCAGACAGTGAGGCTGTGCAGTCTCCAGGCAGAAACCCCAGGAGGAAAGGGTGGGGTCGGGTTTTTCGAGCGGGAAACGCGAGCGACTGGAAGGAAAGAGGGCAGGAGCTCTGAAAAGAGGGCAGGAGCTCTGAAAAGAGGGCAGGAGCTCTGAAAAGAGGGCAGGAGCTCTGAAAAGAGGGCTCAGGAGGCAAATGGCTGCCGTATCCCGTCCCGGGCTTCCAAACTCGGCCGCCGCCCTTCGTATTAGTAGCTCTGCATCCAGAACTCAAAGTGGGATTCAGTGATCGTGAAGAGAATTCAACGAAGGTGTTCGGAGTCGTAAGTCTTGCAGACATTATACATACCATGAGCTCCAAATTAAGCGCGCCAACAAAAGAGTGCACTCGAATTTGGACACAGGGACCGATTCTCCTTTGAATCCATGTAAATGGAGAATGTATGTTTATTATGTCCAGATTCATTCTAATGTATGCAAATGTCTAATTTAGTTCATTGACCTGTAATATTCTTATACTGTCTGACGTTAAAACTATAAAGTAAGATAATTAGAACTAAGCCATTGTAGTAGTGATCTCCTTACTGGACTATAGAATACTGTCTACAACAGAGACCACATCTCACATATATCTAGAGAACCTTGAAGGGGTTACATTTTGGGGGCTCGTCCGGGATTGTGGTCTATTTATGTTAGTAAACTAACAGTATTGAATGCTCATTGCTAAGAGAGTGGCTTGTGGTTTCTACTGGGCTGTTTGAGCATAAAAGATGGATGTTATTGAGGGTGAAGCTTGGTGCAAACGGAAGCAGATAGCTACTACCCATGCCATTGTGCTGAATGGTGTTGCTAACGATGACCCTGATGATTTCTTGCTAAGGGCTCTGAATTGTGTCAAAGCCTTTGGAAAGGTTAGGATAGTTGAGCGCTGCTTGGATACAGCTACCAAGAAGCAGTTTGTGTTGATCCAGACATCAGAGAACCTGAGAGGTCATGGTTTACCTGGGGCAGTTGGGCTTTCTGAAGAGGCTGGTCCCTGGCCAGTTCAGTTTGTCCCTATCACTGCTAAGGAAGAAGAAGGGTTTCAGACCAAGTTGTTGTCATTATTGAGACAAGAAGGAAAGACTGTTGCTGATGTCAAAAGTCTGATAGGTCCTTCGACCCAGGATATGAACACTCAGTTGGCCAGTGCCATTAGTTCTCTGGTGGATAAATGCTCCAATCTGCCCCTCGAGGCTCAGGGATACCGTAAGGTCCGTATCTTCTCAGGAGTGAGACCAGCTCCCAGTGGGGAAGAGGAGTACGACCCCTGGGCTGAGCAGACCCTGCCTCTGCTAGAGGAATGGCAGTGCAGTGACCATGTGAAGAGGCAGAGAATAGTAGAAAGCCTTAGTTGTCCTGCTGCTGATATTGTAAGATTCTTAAGGCGCAGAACAGCTCTGCTATTTCCTTTGACTACATGCAGGCTCTAGAAACTGCCTTTGGAACTATTGAAACCATTTCAGATTTGATGGTCAGATTCAGAAGCACATTCCAGTGTGAGGGAGAGAAGCTGTCCAGTTATCTGCTGAGAATAGACAAACTGCTGCATTGTATGTTACGGAAAAGAGGGATTGAGTTGCCTGAAATGAATCAATTCCGCATTGAACAGGTTGTGTGAAGTGCATTGCTCGAAGACGTGACTGCTCTTCGCATACGCATGACCCATAAGTTGCGAGATCCACCTACCTTCACTGAGCTGCTAAGGGAAGTCAGAGAGGAGGAGGATATGCTTCAGGCCCGGAATGTAGCAAAGAGTGCTGTGATGTCCAAGCTTGTGACTCCTGTTACAGTTCCTACTCCTAAGGGTGATGTCAACCCTGAGATGGAACAGCTGAAGAAGGAAATAAATGTCATGAGAGCCGAGATGGCATATTTTCGGTCTAAGCCCAACACAGAAAGGGATGACGCACGGGTGCAAAAGGTTGAACACCCTGCGAAGTCTAACAGCAAAATGAATGATTCCTCTAAAGGATATCCCCATGAAGGAGATAGACCTGGAGTCTTTTGTTATAACTGTGGAAAGGATGGACATTTCAAGCGAGAATGTAGAGCTAAGGAAAATCTAAAAAAATGTAAATGACCGTCTCATAAAACTTACCAAGAAGTCGGGAAACTACAAAGGGGCACAGTAACGGAACGGCCTGCTGTCCCTGTAGTTAAGACACGTTCCGCTAAGTGCAAAGATAGACGAGGGGATATGAAAGACATCAGACCTGAAGGTTTAGTAGGGCTGAGTTCTGCTGTATCAATACAGATTGAAGGAATTTATACTAAAGCTATCCTCGACACGGGTTCTCAGGTTACCATACTGTACAGATCCTTCCATGACCGATACCTGACGCATTTGCCATTAACCCCAATCAGTCTTCTGCAGATCTGGAGCCTTAGTCCTGCTGATTACCCATATGATGGCTATTTGTCGCTGAGGTTGGAGTTCTTGGAAGCTGATGTAGGGACCACTGAGACCATTGATGCACTTGTGTTGGTTTGCCCTGACCCCATGGTAAAAGGTGAGGTTTCCATACTGGTTGGCAGTAATACACGCATAGTGAGACGACTCCTGACAAGCTGCAAAGAGCAGGGAGGTGAAAACTTCTTGAGCACCAGACACATTCACCCTGTTTTCATAAAGGCTTTTGAGAAACTGCCTGAACTTTCTTCTGACGCAGATGATAGCAAAAGAGGAACTGTGTGGTACGTTCGAGCCAAACCTATCACCCTGCATCCTGGAGGAGTGGCTAGAATCCCTGGGATACCAAAATTCCCTGGAACGCCAGGTACTGAAGCCATTCTGATAGAGCCACCTGATAATCCTGCAGAAGTGTCACGGTTTCCAAATGAGATTCTGGTGAGACCAGAGTTGCAGACCCCGACAGCTCTGATGTCAAGGAGAGTTACAGTGACCGTGAGGAATATGTCAGGCAAAGGAATCACATTGAGGAAAGGAATGCCGATTGCGCATCTGTTTCCTGTAAATGTAATGTCGTCACATGTGAAGGAAGAGTCCAAAGTTAACTCAACCGGAGATCTGACACCCTCCTCCTTCAACTTTGGAGATTCATTCGTTCCTAAAGAATGGAAGGACCGATTAGTCAGGAAGATGGTGGAGCGGAGAGGAGTTTTCTCTACTCATGAGTTTGATGTTGGTTGTAGTAAGAGTACTCGCCATTCTATCAGAATTACCGAGGATAAACCCTTTCGGGAGAGGTCTCGACGGCTGGCACCAGCTGACATCGAAGCAGTGAGATAGCACCTCTCGCAGTTAAAAGAAGCTGAGATCATTACCGAGTCCAGGAGTCCTTATGCATCTCCTATAGTGGTGGTGAGGAAAAAGAACGGAAAGATTCGGATGTGTGTGGACTTTAGGACGCTTAACAGACGTACTGTTCCCGACCAATACACCGTTCCAAGAATTGAGGATGCACTGGCTTGTCTTAATGGAAGCAAGTGGTCCAGTGTGTTGGATCTCAGAAGTGGACACTACCAAATACCGATGAGTGAATCGGACAAAGAAAAGACAGCCTTTTTATGTCCAGTTGGGTTCTACAAATTTGAAAGGATGCCACGGGGAGTTTCAGGTGCTCCAGCAACTTTTCAAAGAATAATGGAACAAACAGTTGGGGACATGAAAATGCTCGAAGTATTGGTGTACTTGGATGATATCATTGTGTTTGGGGCAACCCTTGAAGAACACGAATCTCGGTTGCTGAATGTGCTTGGTCGCCTGGAGGATGAAGGTCTCAAGCTATCATTGGACAAGTGTCAGTTTTGCCAAACATCCGTGTCCTATGTGGGGCATATTGTATCACAGGATGGAGTTGCCACAGATCCATCCAAGATCGAAGCTGTTACCACATGGCCCAAACCGAACACAGTTACTGCCTTGCGGTCATTTCTTGGGTTCTGCGGATATTACAGGCGCTTTGTGCAGCATTACTCCAAAGTGGCCCATCCTCTGAATCAGCTGCTGGCTGGTTACCTCCCACCAGCCGAGAGGAAGAAAAAGGCTAAAGGTAAAGAGAACAAGGACTACTTCAAACCCTCTCAGCCTTTTGGTGTTAGATGGGATGAGAAATGCGAAGAGGCCTTCAACACCTTAAAGCAAATTCTTACTCAAGCCCCCGTGTTGGCTTTTGCAAACCCACAGCTGCCATATGTCCTACACGTGGATGCCAGTCAAGAAGGGTTGGGTGGTGTGTTGTATCAGGACCAAGGAGCAGGGCTGAGACCTGCAGCGTTCATCATTCGCAGTCTTATGCCATCAGAGCATAACTACCCAACTCATAAGCTAGAATTCTTGGTGCTGAAGTGGGGGGTGGTGGATAAGCTGCAGGATTATCTGTATGGAGCGAAGTTTGAAGTGAGGACAGACAATAATCCATTAACCTATGCGTTGACTTCGGCAATACTTGATGCCACCGGCCACCGCTGGCTTGCTGCACTATCTGCTTACGACTTTAGTCTCAGGTACAGACCTGGGAACCAGAACATTGACGCAGATGCTCTGTCTCGTCGCCCACACTACCAGAAACCAGAGTGGAAAGATGTTGCTTCAGCAAATGTGAAAGTAATGTGTCAGATGTCCGTGGTATCTGGACCAAAGAATTCATTTCATGCCCGAGAGATTGACCACTTGGGAGTGTCAATGCATGCTGTTCCCCAGGCATTTTGCAACCTTTCCAGTTTGGATGTATAAAACTTACCCATGTTGTGTTCATCTGAAATAGCCAAAGAACAGGAGGATCCCTGTATTGATGAGGTGTTTTCAGCTCTCCGTCTGGGTGATATTACACAGATCGACAAATCAAAACATCCTGACTGTCGTCTGCTCCTAAGAGAATGGGACCACTTGGAAATTAGAGAGAGAGTGTTGTGTAGAATCACTCACCCACCCACTAAACCATGCCATTCACAGTTGGTCCTGCCTGAAAAGTACAGGGAAATAGTGATGAAGTCTTTGCATGATGACGCAGGTCATCTGGGAGTAGATAAGGCCTATGGGTTGGTCAAGGACAGATTCTACTGGCCGCGTATGAAGTCTGCGGTTGAGGAGTTCTGCAAGTCCTGTGCACGTTGTGTCCAGAGAAAGACTTTACCTAAAAGAGTTGCTCCTCTGTTTCACATGCAAAGTGATGGACCTCTAGACCTTGTCTGAATGGATTTTCTGTCCATCGAACCCGATTCCAGCAATACCGCAAATGTCTTGGTCATTACAGATCATTATACTCGCGATGCCCAAGCTTTTCCCACAAAGGATCAGAAAGCATCCACCGTTGCCAAAGTGTTGTGGGAGAAATACTTCATCCACTATGGACTGCCAAAGCGAATACACAGTGATCAAGGTAGAGACTTTGAAAGTTGACTTATACATGAGTTGTTGTCCATGCTCAGGACTGAGAAGTCAAGAACAAATCCATACCATCCTCAGGGAGATCCTGAACCTGAGCGGTTTAACCGTAATTTGTTAGACATGCTTGGAACGCTGGATTCAAAGCGAAAGAACAAGTAGAGTCGGCACATTGGACATCTTGTTCATTCTTATAATTGTACCCGAAATGATGCTACTGGTTTTTCACCGCACTACCTCATGTTTGGACATGAAGTGAGGATGCTGGTGGATTTGTGCTTCGGAGTATCCAGTGATGGCACATCACAGAGAACTTACCTCAAGTATGTATCTGACATGAGAAAGGAATTGCAAGCTGCTTATGAACTTGCTGAGTCTGTTTCTGCCAAACAGAATAAAGGAAATAAGCAGAGGTATGACCAGAAGATCCGTTTTTCCCAACTCATGCCTGGTGACCGTGTTCTCATACGGAACCTAGGACTTCAAGGGAAACATAAATTAGCAGACCACTGGGCTTCTACACCTTACATTGTTGAAAGTCAAATGTCACAACTACCTGTGTTTCGGCTAAAACCTGCAGGTGGGAATGGATCCATAGAAATACTGCACCGGAATCATATCCTGCCATTGGGAAAGCAAGTGCATCTGGATCTGCCAGCGGATAATGAGCCGACACCTAGTAGGAGAACCCTGCAGAGAAGAAGAAGGAAAAAACGAGAAACCGGGAAAACTTTGTTCCAGAAGACAGAAAACCCATTTTGGACACAGGGACAGATTATCCTTTGAATCCATGTAAATGGAGAATGTATGTTTACTATGTCTAGATTCATTCTAATATATGCAAATGTCTAATTTAGTTCATTGACCTGTAATCTTCTTATACTATCTGACGTTAAAACTATAAAGTAAGATAATTAGAACTAAGCCATTGTAATAGTGATCTCCTTACTGGACTATAGAAAACTGTCTACAACAGAGACCACATCTCACATATATCTGGAGAGCCGTGAAGGAGTTACATGTATTAGTTTGAGGGGCTGTCTTAGTTTGAGGGACTGTATTAATTTGAGGTTCTGAATTAGTTTGAGGTGCTGTTTTAGTTTGAGGGGCTGTATTAGTTTGAGGGGCTGCATTAGTTTGAGGGTCTGTATTACTTTGTGGGACTGTAAGAGTGCAGGGTCAGTGTTAGTTTGAAGGACTGTATTAGTTTGAGGGACTGTATTAGGTTGAGGGGCTGCATTAGTTATAGGGGCTGTATTAGTTTCAGGGGTTTTGTTAGTTTTAGGAGCTGTTTTAGTATCAGGGGCTGTATTAGTTTGAGGGGCTGTATAAGTTTTAGAGGATGTATCAGCGTGTGTTGCTGAATTAGTTTGAGGGGCTGTACTAGATTGAGCTGAGGTATTAGTTTGAGGGGCTGTACTAATTGAAGGTCTGTATTAGTTTGAGGGGCGGTTTTTGTTTGAGGGGCTGTATTAATTTGAGGGACTGTATCAGTTTTATTGACTGTAATATTTGAGGGGCTGCATTAGTTTGAGAGGCTGTATCACTTTTAGGGGCTGTATTGTCGTGAGGTACTGTATTAGTTTGAGGGACTCTATTAGTTTGAGGGGCTGTGTTAGTTTGATGGGCTGTATTAGTTTGAATGGCTGTATTACTTTTAGTGGCTGTGTTAGTGTGAGTTGCTCTATTTGATTGAGGGGCTGTATTAGTTTGAGGGGCTGTATTAGTTTGGGGGTTTATTGGTTTGCGGGTCTGTATTAGTTTGTGGGGCTGTATTCGTTCGAGGGACTGTATTATTTTATCTCTCTGTATTAGTTTGAGGAACTGTATCAGTTGATGGGCTGCATTATTTTGAGGTACTGTATTAGTTTGTGGGGCAGTATTGTTTGAGGGATTGTATTAGTTTAAGGGTCTGAATAAGTTTGAGGGGCTGTATTAGTTTGACGGGCAGTATTATTTTGAGGGTCTGTATTAGTGTGAGGGACTGTTTTAGTTTGAGGGGCTTTATACGTTTGAGGTACTGTATTAGTCTGAGGGGCTGAATTATTTTGAGGGACTGTATTAGTTTGAGGAATTTTATTAGTTTTTGGGTCTGTGTTAGATTGAGGCTCTCTATTAGTTAGAGCGGCCATATTATTTTGAGGGCCGGTATTATTTTGAGGGACTGTATTAGTTTGAGGAGTTTTATTAGTTATGGGGTCTGTATTAGTTTGTGAAGCTGTCTTGGGTTGAGGGATTGTATTGGTTTGAGGTGCTGTATTAAGTTGAGTGAATTTATTAATTTGAGGGTCTTTACTATTTGGAGGGACTGTATTAGTTTGAGGGACTGTATTAGATTGAATGGCTGTATTAGTTTCAGGAACAGTATTAGTTTGAGGGGCTGTATTTGTTAAGTCTGTGTGTTCTAGTTGTATTTAAGATTAAATACTGAGACAGACTACAAGAATAACGTTTCAACAGGCCTTTACTAGTTGGAGGTCAGGGCTATACTAACAGCAATATCACTACACAGTACTTATATAACGGTGGTCACCACCGGTATTACGTATACAGCAGCCAGAGAAAGTAGTACATCTCTTAAGGTGGAACAGGCTTAAGTTCTCTTAAGGTGGAACAGGTTACATACACCATAATCCTCCCTTTTTAGCTTAACAGTCATATCCCCATTTAACATAACATAATAACATCTATACATATATAACTTCAGGTATAAACAGTTCAAAGATTCAGTCTCTCAGGAGGCCATCTTATTCAGGTTGGATAACGCCTTTCAGTGGTCTCTGGTTCTTGTTGCTGAGGTGACTCCTCTAGTTGGTTTCCTATGTATTGGACGTCATCATCAGGTACATTCCCTGCCGAGGTAGATGCTTCAGGTTCATTAACGTCTTCCACAGTTGTCTCTGTCGCAACCATGGGTTCGATCCTTGCTCTCGATTCTACCAGTTGATCCGCATGACGCCTTATCACATTGTTACCAATATCTATTGAGTACATCAGAGGCCCTTGTCTGGCCCGAATTGCTCCGGACTGCCATTTTTCGTTTCCGTAGTCCCTTGCCAACACTGGTTGTCCTACGTTAAAACTTCGAGTGGTCTTGTTATTAATATGCCAGAACTGTTTGTTTTCCACTTCCCTCCGCACATTTGGTTTTAACAAGTCCAACCTGGACCGCAACCTCCTGTTATAAAACATCATGGCAGGACTTTGGTTAGCCACTGCATGAGCGGCGTTTCGATATGCCATTAGGAAATTGTCCACCTTGTGTTGATCATTGTTCATGGCTTTTATTGCCTTTTTGAATGTTTAGACAAATCTCTCGGCCAACCCGTTTGTCGCCGGATGATATGGGGCAGATGTATAATGTTTCACCCCATTCTTCTTTAAGAATTTTTGGAATTCTTCCGACACGAACTGTGGTCTGTTGTCCGAACATATCTGTTCTGGCCATCCGTTCCTTGCGAATATTGTTCTTAACACCGCAATTGTCTTTTCTGAAGTAGTGGTATTCATCTTGATCACTTCTGGCCATTTGGAATGTGCGTCCACCGCAATTAGGAATATGGAGTCCATGAATGGACCAGCAAAGTCAATATGTACGCGTTGCCATGGGGCTGAAGGCCATTCCCATGGGTGTAGCGGTGCGATCGGAGGGGCATTTTGCACTTTTTGTCACCCAGCGCAGCTTTTCGTCAACTCCTCTACCTGTTGGTCAATACCCGGCCACCATACATAAGCCCTAGCAAGACTTTTCATCTTAACTCCCCCTAGATGACCTTCATGCAGTTCCTTTAGAACTCTTTCCCTTAACTTGGGAGGAATAATCACTCTTGTCCCGTACATCAAAGTACCATGGCAGACGGACAGCTGGTCTCGCCTTGCCAAGAATGCCGGTAACAGAGGATCACCATGTGTTGGCCATCCCTTCACTGTCACCTCGTAGACTCGGGACAGTGTCAGGTCGTTCCTGGTTTCTCTTTCAATACTTGCATTGGTGACTGGTAAACACTCGATGATGGTCGAATGAAATAACTCAACAGGGTCAACTTTCGTCGTCTCTTCTTCTTCAGGTAGTGGCAGGCGCGACAGCCCATCAGCATTGCCATGCTGCTTTGTACCTTTGAATTCTATTTGATATTGATGTGCCCCTAGGAAAAGGGACCATCTCTGGAGTCTCTGTGCTGTCATCACCGAAACACCCTTCTTAGGGTTAAAAATGGATACCAACGGCTGATGGTCTGTCAGAAGTGTGAATTTTTGGCCCTGCAGGTAATGATTAACTTCTTCACTCCCCATACAAGGCTGAGAGCCTCCCTATCGATCTGCGCATAGTTGCGCTCAGCGGAGGTCAATGATCTGGATGCAAACGCAACTGGCCTTTCTGTGCCATTTGGCAACTTCTGTGAGAGTACTGCCCCAATACCATATGGAGAAGCATCACAAGCCAACCGAATAGGCAGTGTTGGGTTGAAGTGAGCCAACACATCCTCTGAGGAGATCAATTCTTTGCTTTTGCGAAATGCCTTCTTACACTTTTCGCTCCATTCCCATGGTACCCCCTTCTGTAAAAGAGCGTTCAGTGGGTGCAGTACCGTGGACAGATTCGGTAGAAACTTATCGTAATAGTTAATCAATCCTTGAAACGACCTCAACTGAGAGACATTATCCGGAGCGGGAGCCTTTACAACTGCCTTTATCTTGTCAGGAGACTTATGAAGCCCCTCCCGGTCAATGACATGACCACAGTACGAGATCCGCTTCTGAAAGAACTCGCATTTCCGCCGAATAACTCGAAGTCCATACTCTTACAGTCTGTTGAGCACCAGTTCCAAGTTTGCGAGGTCTTCTTCATCACCATCTCCTGTAATCAGAATATCGTCCAGGTAACACTGTGTGCCTGGAATTCCCTGTAATACCTGCTCCATGGCCCTCTGCCAAATTGCTCGAGCCGATGCCACTCCAAAAACCAGCCTATTATACTGGTACAAACCTCTATGCATGTTGATCGTGAGGTACTGGCGTGACTCTTCTTCAACCTCCATCTGCAAATACGCCTGCGCCAGGTCTATCTTGGTGAAGTGTTTCCCGCCAGACAACGAAGCAAAAATATCCTCAATCCGCGGAAGCGGATACTGCACCGTGTGAAGCACTGGATTAATGGTTATCTTGAAGTCTCCACAGATGCGAACCTTCCCTGGTTCTCCTGGCTTGTTGCTCGAAGGACGTTTCATAACGGGAACAATGGGCGTAGCCCACTCACTCCAAACTACCTTAGACAGTACACCTGAACGTTCTAGCGCTTTCAATACCGCTTCTACAGCTGGTCGTATTGCATAGGGTACCGGTCTGGCTTTGAAAAATTTTAAGTGTGCATGTTCATCAATCTTGATGTTTGCCGTAATTCCTCTCAGTGTTCCCAGTCCCTGCTGGAACACCTCTTTAGCATCATCCAATATTCTGGACAATCGTTTAGGTTTGACATCTGTTTCCCCGGAATCTACCGTTAGTACCTTTAAGGAGTGCCAGTCCATATTCATTTTCCTAATCCACTCCCGTCCCAGTAGTGGTGGACCTCCTTCAGGTAGCACATATAAGTCCATTACTTGGCTTTCTTTGCCCTTGTGGACCACTTTTACCTCTATCTTTCCGATGGGGTACACTCTTTGCCCCGTGTATGTTTTCAATATAATCTCCGTATCCCGTAGGGGAATATGTTGGAATAACCTTTTGTAATCTTTCTTATTCATGACCGTCAATGCCGATCCAGTGTCCAATTCCATCTTTACTTGGACTCCTGCTATCTGAAGAGTGACCCAAATTGTCTGGAGATCTGCATCCGTACCAACGTTGTGTACTCTTAAGCTACCCAGTTCATTACTGCTGGCGTCTGAATCTGACTTCTGTTCGTTCGAACTGTTCTTTGTCACCTTGTGTACCTTTATGTATTTTCCTTGCGGTGACTTTTTGTTGCTGGTCTTCTTTCCTGACCTGCACACTTTAGCTATGTGGCCAAGCAGCCACACGTTCTGCATTCTTGGTTTTAAAACCAACACTGGTTCTGATCGTGCGTTGTCTTTCCACAACGATAACATTTTACAGTACTCAAAACCAATTGATTTGTACTGAGTTCCGGTGACCGTAGCTGCATTACTGCCGTGCCTCTCGCTGTGGCCTCGTGTGCTGCTGCCATAGTGACCGCTTTCTCAAGTGTCAGCTCATTCTCCTCGAGCAATCGCTTTTGTGTATCTTCTTTTAATAAACCACACAAAAATTTATCTCGTAGTGCCTCTGTCAGTCTCGTTCCAAATTGACAGTACTTTGTTAGCTTACGCAATTCCATTAAATATTCAGCATTGCTTTCCTCCTTCAGCTGCCTTCTGCTGTAAAATTTAAATCGTTCCGCTAGCATCAGCAGCGTGGGGTTTAGGTGATTTTTCAGGACAGTAACAATCTCCTCGAACGTCTTATCCGCCGGTTCATCTGGTGACAAAAGGTGTTTCAATTGCCCGTATGTCTTCGCACCCATTAAGTTTAATAATGTTAGTGCTTTCTCTTCATCTGGGATTTTATTTGCTTTACAATAATTTTGTATGCATGATACATACATAGCCTAATCTTCGATGTCGCTATCAAAGGTATTAATGTTCCCATGTTTAGGCATCGTTGCCATTTAATTTATTTTTACTTTTATCCAAGATGGCGGCTTCCGCGCTCTTGTCTTCATCCTCTGCCTACAAAATGGCGGTTTTCCCGCGCTTGGCGGTCTTCACCCGTCCCCCGACACTGTCTCAGCTTCACCGCGGCTCTCGCGCCTTCAGTTGCCCCCAGACGCTGCGCCTTTTTAGCCCGAATGCGGCCCGGCCCCTTTCACCAGCCGCGATCGCTGTCCCCGTGCTGCGCCTTTCGGCCCGAATGCGGCCCGGCTCTTATCTCCGGTCGTGATCGATCTCACCGCCCTTATTCCTCCGTCTTCCCTCCGCGTCTGTACAGCCAACGCGGCCGACTTTCTGGTCGCGTCGCTGCCCGGCTTACCCACTACCAAGGTAGAAAGAAGATAGCTGACTGCCGCTGATGAAGGCTTCGAGTTCAGGATGTCTTCTGCACTCTGGTTTCTCGATGTCTGCCGCGCGACTTGACTTCCATGACGGTGATGAGGGTGGAAGCCTCTCTTCGATGTCCATTCTGTGGACAAAGCCGCCGTGGATATAACTGCCACAGGGTAAGAATCTGACTCATCACCACTGTAAAGTCTGTGTGTTCTAGTTGTAATTAATAACATACAGACTACAAGATTAAAGTTCAACAGGTCTTTACTGGTTGGAGGTCAGGACTATACTAAATACAATCTTACTACACAGTGCTTATATACCGGTGGTCACCACCGGTATTACGTATACAGCAGCCAGAGAAAGTAGTACATCTCTTAAGGTGGAACAGGCTTAAGTTCTCTTAAGGTGGAACAGGTTACATACACCACAAGGTGTGTATGGGGTTTCACAGTGTATCAGGATCCTGCCAGGTGTGTATGGGGTTTCACAGTATATCAGGATCCTGCCAGGTGTGTATGGGGTTTCACAGTGTATCAGGATCCTGCCAGGTGTGTATGGGGTTTCAGAGTGTATCAGGATCCTGCCAGGTGTGTATGGGGTTTCAGAGTGTATCAGGATCCTGTCAGGTGTATATGGGGTTTCACTGTGTATCAGGATCCTGCCAGGTGTGTATGGGGTTTCACAGTGTATCAGGATCCTGCCAGGTGTGTATGGGGTTTCACAGTGTATCAGGATCCTGCAAGGTGTATATGGGGTTTCACTGTGTATCAGGATCCTGCCAGGTGTATATGGGGGTTCACAGTGTTTCAGGATCGTGCCAGGTATATAGGTGGTTTCCACAGTGTATCAGGATCCTGACAGTTATATATGGGGCTTCAAGGTTTATCAGGTATAACAACAGAAAATGCTGGAAAAACTCAGCAAGTCAGGCAACATCCGTGGAGAGAAATTTGAGTTGACGTTTCGGGTTTGACCCTTCTTCAAAACTGGAGAGAAAAGGAACTAGATCGAAGGCAGGGCTGCGATCGCGATCGGACAAAAGAATTAAAGAACCAAAAGAAGTAAAAGAGATTAGAAGCTAGACGAGATGGTAATAGGCTGTGATTAGGTGTAAAGTGTACTGGCAGGGCAAAAGATAGCTGCCAGGTGTGAGAGAGAAACAAAAGGAAAGGGGGGGGGGGGAAAGGAAAGGAGTGGAAAAATATAAGTGAAAATGAAATAGGGGCCGAGGTTATGATCTGAAATTGTTGAACTCGATATTGAGGCCGGAAGGCTGCAGACTGCCTAATCGGAAGATGAGGTGCTGTTCCTCGAGTTTACGTTGAGCTTCCGTGGAACAGTACAAGAGGCCAAGGACGGTGAGGTCCGAGTGGGAATGGAGCGGTGAATTGAAATGACAGGCGACCGGAAGCTCGGGGTCACCCTTACGGACTGAACGGAGGTGTTCCGCAAAGCGGTCACCCAATCTGCGTTTGGTCTCCCCAATGTAGAGGAGACCGCATCGTGAGCAGCGAATACAGTATACTAGATTGCGAGAAGTACAAGTAAATCGCTGTTTCACCTGGAAGGGGTGTTTGGGGCCCTGGACAGTGGGGAGGGGGGAGGTATAGGGGCAGGTGTTACATCTCCTCCGCTTGCACGGGAAGGTGCCAGGCGAAGGGGAAGGGCTGTTTGGGGTGATAGAGGAGTGGACTAGGGTGTCTCGGAGAGAGCGGTCCCTGCGGAATGCTGAAAGGGGAGGGGAGGGGAAGATACGTTTGGTGGTGGGATCACTTTGGAGGTAGCGGAAATGCCGGAGGATGATCCGTTGAATGTGGAGGCTGGTGGGGTGAAAGGTGAGGACAAGGGGAACCCTATCGTGGTTCCGGGAGGGAGGGGCAGGGGTGAGGGCAGAGGTGTGGGAGATAGAACTGACACGGTCGAGGGCAGTGTCAACCACGGTAGAGGGGAATCCTCGGTTGCGGAAAAAGGAAGACATGTCTGAAGCACTGGTGTGGAAGGTGGCATCGTCGGAGCAGATACGGCGGAGGCGGAGAAACTGGGAGAATGGAATAGAGTCCTTACAGGAAGCGGGGTGGGAGGAAGTGTAGTCCAGGTAGCTGTGGGAGTCAGTGGGCTTGTAGTAAATATTGGTTGATAACCTATCCCCAGAGATGGAGATGGAGAAGTCGAGGAAGGGAAGGGAAGAGTCAGAGATGGACCATGTGAAGGTGAGGGAAGGGTGGAAATTGGAGGCAAAGTGAATGAAATTGTCAAGTTCGGGGCGAGAGCAGGAAACGGCACCGATACAGTCATCAATGTATCGGAAAAAGAGGTGAGGGAGGGGACCCGAGTAGGACTGGAACAAAGATTGTTCCACATAGCCCACGAAAAGGCAGGCATAGCTAGGACCCATGCGGGTACCCATGGCAACACCTTTGATTTGGAGGAAATGAGTGGAGTTAAAGGAGAAGTTGTTCAATGTGAGAACAAGTTCAGCCAGGCGGAGGAGGGTCGTGGTGGATGGGGACTGGTCGGGCCTCTGTTCGAGGAAGAAGCGGAGTGCCCTCAGGCCATCCGGGTGGGGGATGGAGGTGTAGAGGGATTGTACGTCCATGGTGAAAAGGAAGCGGTTGGGGCCAGGAAACTGGAAACTGTTAAAGTGGCGGAGGGCGTCCGAAGAGTCGCGGATGTAGGTGGGAAGAGACTGGACAAGGGGAGAAAAGATAGAGTCAAGATAGGAAGAGATAAGTTCCGTAGGGCAAGAACAGGCTGAAACGATGGGTCTACCAGGGCAGTCCTGTTTGTGGATCTTGGGAAGGAGGTAGAAGCGGGCTGTGCGGGGTTGGGGAACTATGAGGTTGGTGGCAGCGGGGGGAAGATCTCCAGAGGAGATGAGGTCAGTGACAGTCTTGGAAACGGTGGTTTGATGTTCGGTAGTGGGGTCATGGTTCAGGTGGAGGTAGGAGCAGGTGTCGGAGAGTTGGCGTTCAGCTTCCGCTAGGTAGAGGTCAGTACGCCAAACAACAACAGCACCACCCTTGTCAGCGGGTTTAATGACAATGTCAGGGTTGGATCTAAGAGAATGGAGTGCTGCAAGTTCAGAGGGAGGTTTATCAGGTTCCTGCCCGGTGTGTATGGGGTTTCACAATGCATCAGGATCCTGGCAGGTGTTTTGGGGTTTCACAATGTATCAGGATCCTGCAAGTGTGTATGGGTTTTCACAATGTATCAAGATCCTGCCAGGTGGGTATGGGGTTTCACAGTGTTTCAGGATCCTGCCAGGTGGGGATGTGGTTTCACTGTGTATCAGGATCATGGCAGGTGTTTATGGGACTTCACATTGTAACAGGATCCTGCCAGGTGTGTATGGGCTTTCACAGTGTATCAGGATCCTGCAAGTTGTGTGTGGGGTTTCAGAGTGTATCAGGAACCTGCCAGGTGTGTATGGGGTTTCACAGTGTATCAGGATCCTGCCAGGTGGGTATGTGGTTTCACCGTGTATCAGGATCCTGCCAGGTGTGTATGGGGTTTCACAGTGTATCAGGAACCTGCCAGGTGTGTATGGGTTTTCACAATGCATCAGCATCCTCCCAGGTATATATGGGGTTTAACAGTGTAACCGGATCCTGCCAGGTGTCTGTTGGGTTTCACAGTGTATCAGGATCTGGCCAGGTGTGTATGGGGTTTCACAGTTTATCAGGAGCCTGCCAGGTGTGTATGGGGTTTCACAGTGTATCAGGATCCTGCCAGGTGTGTATGGGGTTTCACAATGTATCAGGATCCTGCCAGGTGTGTCTGGGGTTTCACAGTGTATCAGGATCTGGCCAGGTGTGTATGGGGTTTCACAGTTTATCAGGATCCTGCCAGGTGTGTATGGGATTTCACAGTGTATCAGGATCCGGCCAGGTGTGTATGGGGTTTCACAGTTTATCAGGATTCTGCCAGGTGTGTATGGGGTTTCACAGTGTATCAGGATCCTGCCAGGTGTGTATGGGGTTTCACAGTGTATCAGGATCCTGCCAGGTGTGTATGGGGTTTCACAGTGTATCAGGATACTGCGGGGTGTGTGTGGGGTTTAACAGTGTATCAGGATCCTGCAAGGTGTGTATGGAGTTTCACAGTGTATCAGTATCCTGTCAGGTGTGTATGGGGTTTCACAGTGTATCAGGATCCAGCCAGGTGTGTATGGGGTTTCACAGTGTATCAGGACCTTGCCAGGTGTGTATGGGGTTTCACAGTGTATCAGGATCCTGCCAGGTGTGTATGGTGTTTCACAGTATATCAGGATCCTGCCAGATGTGTATGGGGTTTCAGTGTATCAGGATCATGCCAGGAGTGTATGGTGTTTCATAGTGTATCAGGATCCTGCCAGGTGTGTATGGGTTTTCACAGTGTATCAGGGTCCTGCCAGGTATGTACGGGGATTCACACTGTATCAGGATACTGCCAGGTGCGTATGGGGTTTCGCTGTGTTTCTGGATCCTGCCAGGTGTGTATGGGGTTTCACAGTGTATCAGGATCCTGCCAGGTGTGTATGGGGTTTCACAGTGTATCGGAATCCTGCCAGGAGTGTATGGGGTTTCACAGTGTATCGGGATCCTGCCAGGTGTGTATGGGGTTTCACAGTGTATCAGGATCCTGCCAGGTGTTTATGGGGTTTCACAGTGTATCAGGATTCTGACAGGTGTGAATGGAGTTTCACAGTGTTTCAAGATCCTGCCAGGTGTATATGTGGTTTCACAGTGAATCAGGAACCTGCCAGGTGTGTATGGGATTTCACAGAGTATCAGGATGCTGCTCGGTGTGTATAGGGCTTCACAGTGTAACAGGATCCTGCCAGGTGTGTATGGGGTTTCACAGTGTATCAGGATCCTGCCAGGTTTGTATGAGGTTTCACAGTGTATCAGGATTCTGCCAGGTGTGTATGGGGTTTCACAGTGTATCAGGATCCTGCCAGGTTTGTATGAGGTTTCACAGTGTATCAGGATTCTGCCAGGTGTGTATGGGGTTTCACAGTGTATCAGTATCCTGCCAGGTGTGTATGGGGTTTCACAGTGTATCAGGACCCTGCCAGTTCTGTGTGGGGTTTCACAGTGTATCAGGATCCTGCCAGGTGTGTGTGGGGTTTCACAGTGTCTCAGGGTCCTGCCAGGTGTGTGTGGGGTTTCACAATGTATCAGGATGCTGCCAGATGTGTGCGGGGTTTCACAGTGTATAAGGATCCTGCCACGTGTTTATGGGGTTTCACAGTGTATCAGGATCCTGCCAGGTGTGTATGGGGTTTCACAGATTATCAGGATCCTGGCAGGTGTGTTTGGGGTTTCACAGTGTATCAGGATCCTGCCAGGTGTGTATGGGGTTTCACAATGTATCAGGATCCAGCCTGGTGTGTATTGGGTTTCACAGTGTGTCAGAATCCAGCCAGATGTGTATGGGGTTTCACAATGTATCAGGACACTGCCAGGTAGTTAAAGGGTTTCTCAGTGTAAATGGATCCTGCCAGGTGTGTATGGGGTTTCACAGTGTATCAGGATCCTGCCAGGTGTGTGTGGGGTTTCACAGTGTTTCAGGGTCCTTCCAGGTGTGTGTGGGGTTTCACAATGTATCAGGATGCTACCAGGTGTGATTGGGGTTTCACAGTGTATCAGGATCCTGCCTGGTGTGCATTGGGATTCACAGTGTATCAGGATCCTGCCAGGTGTTTATGGGGTTTCACAGTGTATCAGGATCCTGCCAGTTGTGTATGCGGTTTCGCAGTCTATCAGGATCCTGCCAGGTGTGCATGGGTGTCACAGTGTACCTGCTTCCTGCCAGGTGTGTACGGGGTTTCACAGAGTATCAGCTTCCTGGCGGGTGTGTATGGGGTGTCTGAGTGTATCAGGATCCTGCCAGGTGTGTATGGGGTTTCATAGTGTATCAGGATCCTGCCAGCTGTGTATGGGGCTTCACAGTGTATCAGGATCCTGCCAGGTGTGTATGGGGTTTCACAGTTTATCAGGATCCTGCCAGGTGTGTATGGGGATTCAGTGTATCAGGATCTTGCCAGGTGTTTATGGGGTTTCACAGTGTATCAGGACCCTGCCAGGTAGTTAAGGGGTTTGTCAATGTGTCAGCATCCTGCCAGGTGTGTATGTGGTTTCATAGTGTATCAGGGTTCTGCCAGGTTTGTATGGGGTTTCACAGTGTATCAGGAACATGCCAGGTGTGTATGGGGTTTCACAGTGTATCAGGGTCCTGCCAGGTGTGTATGGGGTTTCACAGTGTATCAGGATCCTGCCAGGTGTGTATGGGGTTTCACAGTTTATCAGGATCCTGCCAGGTGTGTATGGGGTTTCACAGTGTTTCTGGATCCTGCCAGGTGTGTATGGGGTTTCACAGTGTATCAGGATCCTGCCAGGTGTGTATGGGGTTTCACAGTGTATCAGGATCCTGCCAGGTGTGTATAGGGTTTCACAGTGTATCAGGATCCTGCCAGGTGTGTATGGGGTTTCACAGTGTATCAGCATCCTGCCAGGTGTGTATGAGATTTCGCAGTGTATAAGGATCCTGCCGTGTGTGTGTGGTTTCACAGTGTATCAGGATCCTTCCTGGTGTGTATGGGGTTTCACATTGTATCAGTATCCTGCCAGGTGTGTATGGGGTTTCACAGTGTATCAGGATCCTGCCAGGTGTGTATAGGGTTTCACAGTGTCTCAGGATCCTGCCAGGTGTGTTTGGGGTTTCACATTGTATCAGGATCCTGCCAGGTGTGTATGGGGTTTCACAGTGTATCAGGATCCTGCCAGGTGTGTATGGGGTTTCAGAGTGCATCAGTATCCTGCCAGGTGTGTATCGGGTTTCTCAGTGTATCAGTATCCTGCCAGTGTGTATGGGGTTTCACAATGTATCAGGATCCTGCCAGGTGTGTATTGGATTTCACAGTGTATCAGGATCCTGCCAGGTGTGTATGGGTTTTCACAGTTTATCAGGATCCTGCCAGGTGTTAATGGGTTTTACAGTGTATCAGGATCCTGCGAGTTGTGTATGGGTTTCACTGTTTATCCGGATCCTGACAGGTTTGTATGTGGTTTCACAGTGTATCAGGATCCTGCCAGATGTGTATGGGGTTTCACAGTGTATCGGTATCCTGCCAGGTGTGTATGGGTTTCAAAGTGTATCCGGATCCTGCCAGGTGTGTATGGGGTTTCACAGTGTATCAGGATCCTGCCAGGCGTGTATGGGGTTTCACAGTGTATCAGCATCCTGCCAGGTGTGTGTGGGTTTCACTGTGTATCCGGATCCTGCCAGGTGTGTATGGGGTTTCTCAGTGTATCAGGATCCTGCCAGGTGTCTATGGGGTTTCACAGTGTATCAGGATCCTGCCAGGTGTGTATGGGGTTTCACAGTGTATCAGGATCCTGCCAGGTACGTATGGGATTGCACAGTGTATCAGGATCCTGCCAGGTGTGTATTGGGTTTCACATTGTATCAGGAACCTGCCAGGTGTGTATGGGGTTTCACAGTGTATCAGGATCTTGCAAGGTGTGTATGGGGTTCCACAGTGTATCAGAATCCTGCCAGGTGTGTATGGGATTTCACAGTGTATCAGTATGATAGATTCATAGAGTCATAGAGATATACAGCACAGAAAGAGGCCCTTCGGCCCATCGTGTCTGCGCCGTCCATCAATCCCTGTCCAGTCTAATCCCATTTTCCAGCATTTGGTCCATAGCCTTGTATGCAATGGCATTTCAAGTTCTCATCCAAGTGCTTCTTGAATGTTGTGCAGTTTCCTGCCTCTACCACCCTTTCAGGCAGTGAGTTCCAGATTCCAACCACCCTCTGGGTGAAAATGTTCCTCCTCAAATCCCCTCTAAATCACCTGCCCCTTACCCTGAATCTATGCCCCCTTGTTATTGACCCCACTACTAAGGGGAAAAGTTCCTCTTTATCTTCCCTATCTATGCCCCTCATCATTTTGTGCACCTCACTCAGGTCCCCCCTCAGCCTTCTTTGCTCCAAGGAAAACAACCCCAGCCTGTTTAGTCTTTCTTCATGGCTGAGGCGCTCCATCCCAGGTAACATCCTGGGGAATCTTCTCTGCACCCTCTCCAAAGCAATCACATCCTTCCTATAGTGAGGCGACCAGAACTGCACACAAGACTCCAGCTGTGGCCTTAACAGCGTTTTGTACAGCTCCATCATAACCTCCCTGCTCTTATATTCTATGCCTCGGCTAATGAAGGCAAGTATCCCATATGCCTTTTTAACCACCTTATCTACCTGTTCCGCTGCCTTCAGGGATCTATGTACATGTACACCAAGGTCCCTCTGACCCTCTGTACTTCCTCGGGTCCTACCACTCATTGTGTATTCCCTTGCCTTATTTGTCCGTCCAAAATGCATCACCTCGCACTTTTCAGGGGTAAATTCCAATTGCCACTTTTCCGCCCATCTGACCAACCCGTTTATATCGTCCTGCAGCCTGAGGCTTTCATCCTCGCAATTTACCACCCCACCAATTTTCGTGTCATCCGCGAACTTACTGATCAAAGCTTTCACATTCTCATCCAAATCATTTATGTAGATCACAAACAGCAAGGGACCCAGCACCGAACCCTGAGGTACCCCACTGGACACAGGCTTCTAGCCACAAAAGCAACCTTCGACCATCACCCTCTGCCTCCTGCCACTCAGCCAGTTTAGGATCCAACGCAACAAGGCACCCTGGATCCCATGGGCTCTTACCTTCTTAACCAGTCTCCTATGCGGGACTTTGTCAAAACCTTTGCTGAAGTCCATGTAAACCACATCCACAGCATTTCCCTCATCCACACACCTAGCCGCCCCCTCGAAAAATTCAATCAGATTTGTCAGACATGATTTACCCTTGACAAAGCCATGCTGACTATCCCCGATTAATCCTTGCCTCTCCAAGTGGAGACTAATTTTGTCCTCAGAATTTTTTTCCAATAATTTCCCTACCACAGATGTTAGGCTCACAGGCCTGTCATTCCCTGGTTTATCCCTGTTACCCTTCTTGTATAATGGTACTACGTTAGCTGTTCTCCAGTCCTCTGGTACATCTCCTGTGGCCAGAGAGGTTCTGAAAATTTGTGTCAGCTCCCCTGCAATCTCCTCCTTTGCCTCATACAACAGCCTGGGATACATCTCGTCCGGGCCTGGGGATTTATCCAATTTTTGCCCTGCTAAAACCGCTAGTACCTCCTCCCTCTCGATGCTAATATGTTCAAGTATGTCCCAGTCCCCTTGCCCGATTTCTATGTCTACATCGTCGTTCTCCATAGTGAACACAGATGCAAAAAATTCATTTATAACCCCGCCTACATCATCTGGCTCTACACACAGATTGCCACTTTGGTCCCTAATGGGCCCTACCCTTTCCCTGGTTATCCTCTTGCCCTTAATATACTGATAAAACTTCTTAGGATTTTCCTTTATTTTGCTCGCCAGTGTTATTTCATGGCCCCTCCTCGCCCTCCTAATTTCTTTTTTAAATATGCCCCTGCACTTTTTATACTCCTCTCGGGCTTCTTCCGTCTTCAGTCTTTTGTAACTGCCAAAAGCCCCCCTTTTTTCCCTAATGCATTTTTGTATATCCCTTGTCATCCAAGGTTCCCTTTGCTTGTTGGTCCCACCCTTGACGTTTACAGGAACATGTTGGCGTTGTACTCTCTCTATTTCCCTTCTGAAAGTCTCCCACTGTTTTGATGTGGATTTTCCTATAAGGAGCTGCTCCCAGTCCAGTTTGGCCAGATCCTGCCTTATCGTATTAAAATCGGCCTTCCCCCAATTTAGAACCCTTATTTCCGGGCCGTCTTTGTCTTTTTCCGTGACCACCTTAAATCTCACCGAGTTATGGTCACTGTCGCCAAAATGCTCTCCTACTGACACTTCCACCACTTGCCCGGCTACATTCCCCAGAATTAGGTCCAATACCGCCCCCTCTCTTGTAGGACTTTCTACATGCTGGCTCAAAAAGCTCTCCTGGATGCACTTTAAGAATTCTGCACCCTCTAACCCTTTCACACTCTGAATATCCCAATTAATATTGGGGAAGTTGAAATCCCCCACGATTATTACCCGATTATTTTCGCACTTCTCTGAGATTTGCCTTCATATCTGTTCCTCTATCTCCCCCTCACTGTTTGGGGGCATATAGTACACTCCCAGCAAAGTGCTTGCCCCCTTTTTGTTTTTAAGTTCTGCCCATTTGGCCTCATTAGAGGACCCCGCTAATATATCATCCCTCCTTACAGCAGTAATTGACTCCTTAATTAATATTGCAACTCCCCCTCCACTTTTACACCCCCCTCTGTCTCGCCTGAAGCTTCTATACCCCGTAATATTGAGCTGCCATTCCTGACCCTCCCTCAACCATGTCTCTGTGATAGCAACAACATCGTACTCCCATGTGATCAACAACAACATCAGTTCATCCACCTTATTTGCAAGACTCCTTGCATTAAAATAAATGCCTTCCAGCCCTGCCATAGTCCCTTTTGAATTCACATGTTTGCTCTGCCTTCCCAGCTGACTTGTTTTTTCCTCCGTATTTGGCTGTAAATCACCCCAAACTATAGCTCCACTCATTACCCCATCCCCCTGCCAGGTTAGCTTAAACCCACTCCAGCAGTGCTAGCAAACCTCCCCGCTGTGAGGATCCTGCCAGGTGTGTATGGGATTTCAGTGTATCAGGATCCTGCCAGGTGTGTATGGGGTTTCACAGTGAATCAGGATCCTGCCAGGTGTGTATGTGGTTTCACAGTGTATCAGGATCCTGCCAGGTGTGTATGGGGTTTCGCAGTGTATCAGGATCCTGCCAGGTGTGTATGGGGTTTCATAGTGTATCAGGATCCTGCCAGGTGTGTATGGGGCTTCACAGTGTATCACGAACCTGCCAGGTGTGTATGGGGTTTCACAGTGTATCAGGATCCTGCCTGGTGTGTATGGGGTTTCACAGTGTATCAGGGACCTGCCAGGTGTGTATGGGGTTTCACAGTGTATCAGGACCCTGCCAGGTGTGCATGGAGATTCACAGTGTATCAGGTTCCTGCAAGGTGTGTATGGGGTTTCACAATGTATCAGGAATCTGCCAGGTGTGTATGGGGCTTCACAGTGTATCAGGATTCCGCCAGGTGTGTATGGGGTTTCACAGTGTATCAGGATCCTGCCAGGTGTGTATGGGGCTTCACAAAGTATCAGGATCCTGCCAGGTGGGTATGGGCTTTCACACTGTATCAGGATCCTGCCAGTTGTGTGTGTGGGGCTTCACAGTGTATCAGGATCCTGCCAGGTGTATATGTGGTTTCACAGTGTATCAGGATCCTGCCAGGTGTGTATGGGGTTTCACAGTGTATCTGGATCCTGCCAGGTGTGTATGGGGTTTCACAGTGTATCAGGAACCTGCCAGGTGTGTATGGGGTTTCACAGTGTATCAGGATCCTGCCAGGTGTGTATGGGGTTTCACAGTGTATCAGGATCCTGCCAGATGTATATGGGGTTTCACAGTATATCAGGATCCTGCCAGATGTGTGTGGTGTTTCACAGTGTATCAGGATCCTGCCAGGTGTGTATGGGGTTTCAGTATATCTGGATCCTGCCAGGTGTATATGTGGTTTCACAGTGTATCAGTATCCTGACAGGTGTGTATGGGGTTTCACAGTGTATCAGGATCCTGCCATTTATGTATTTGTTTTCACAGTGTATCAGGATCCTGCCAGTTGTGTATGGGGTTTCACAGTGTATTAGGATCCTGCCAGGTGTGTATGGGGTTTCCCAGTGTATCAGTATCCTGCCAGGTGTGTATTGGGTTCCACAGTGTACAAGGATCATGCCAGGTGTGTATGGGGTTTCACAGTTTATCAGGATCCTGACAGGTTTGTATGGGGTTTCACTGTGTATCAGGATCCTGCCAGGTGTGTATCGGGATTCACAGTGCATCAGGATCCTGCCAGGTATGTATGGGGTTTCGCAGTGAATCAGGAACCTCCCAGGTGTGTATGGGGTTTCACAGTGTATCAGGATCCTGCCAGGTGTGTATGGTGTTTCACAGTGTATCAGGATCCCGCCAGGTGTGTATGGGGTTTCACAGTTGATCAGGATCCTGCCAGTTGTGTATGGGGTTTCACAGTGTATCAGGCTCCTACCAGGTGTGTGTTTGTTTTCATAGTGTATCAGGATCCTTCCAGGTGTATATGTGGTCTCACAGTGTATCAGGATCCTGCCAGGTGTGTATGGGGTTTCACAGTGTATCAGGTCCCTGCCAGGTCATTATGGGGTTTCACAGTGTATCAGGATCCTATCAGTTCTGTATGTGGTTTCACAGTGTATCTGGATCCTGCCAGGTGTGTATGGAGTTTCACTGTATATCAGGATCCTTCCAGGTCTGTATGTGGTTTCACAGTATATCAAGATCCTGCCGGTGTGTAAGGGGTTTCACTGTATATCAGGATCCTGCCAGGTTTGTATGGGGTTTCACAGTGTATCAGGAACCTGCCAGGTGTGTATGGGGTTTCACAGTGTATCAGGATCCTGCCAGGTGTGTATGGGGTTTCACAATGTATCAGGATCCTGCCAGGGGGGTATGGGGTTTCACAGTGTATCAGGATCCTGCCAGTTGTGTGTGTGGGGCTTCACAGTTTATCAGGATCCTGCCAGGTGTGTATGGGGTTTCACAGTGTATCAGGATCCTGCCAGGTGTATGTGGGGTTTCACAGTGTATCAGGATCCTGCCAGGTGTGTATGGGGTTTCACAGTGTATCAGGAACCTGCCAGGTGTATATGGGGTTTCACAGTGTATCAGGAACCTGCCAGGTGTGTATGGGGTTTCACAGTGTATCAGGATCCTGCCAGGTGTGTATGGGGTTTCACAGTGTATCAGGATCCTGCCAGGTGTGTATGGGGTTTCAGTGTATCAGGATCCTGCCAGGTGCGTATGGGTTTTCACAGTGAATCAGGATCCTGCCAGGTGTGTATGAGGTTTCACAGTGTATCAGGAACCTGCCAGGTGTGTATGGGGTTTTACAGTGTATCAGGATCCTGCCAGGTGTGTATGGGGTTTCACCGCGTATCAGGAACCTCCCAGATGTATATGGGGTTTCACAGTGTATCAGGATCCTGCCAGGTGTGTATGGGGTTTCACAGTGTATCAGGATCCTGCCAGGTGTGTATGGGGTTTCACAGTGTATCAGGATCCTGCCAGGTGTATATGGGGTTTCACAGTGTATCAGGATCCTGCCAGGTGTGTATGGGGTTTCACAGTGTATCAGGATCCTGCCAGATGTGTATGGGGTTTCACAGTATGTATGGATCCTGCCAGATGTGTATGGGGATTCACAGTGTATCAGGATGCTGCCAGGTGTGTATGGGGTTTCAGTATATCGGGATCCTGCCAGGTTTCTATGGGGTTTCACAGTGTATCAGTATCCTGCCAGGTGTGTATGGGGTTTCACAGTGTATCAGGATGCTGCAAGGTATGTATTTAGTTTCACAGTGTATCAGGATCCTGCCAGGTGTGTATGGGGATTCACAGTGTATCAGGATCCTGCCAGGTGTGTATGGGGATTCCCAGTGTATCAGTATCCTGCCAGGTGTGTATGGGGTTCCACAGTGTATAAGGATCCTGACATGTGTGTATGGGGTTTCACAGTTTATCAGGATCCTGACAGGTTTGTATGGGGTTTCACAGTGTATCAGGATCCTGCCAGGTGTGTATGGCGATTCACAGTGTATCAGGATCCTGCCAGGTATGTATGGGGTTTCGCAGTGTATCAGGAACCTGCCAGGTGTGTATGGGGTTTCACAGTGTATCAGGATCCTGCCAGGTGTGTATGGGGTTTCACAGTGTATCAGGATCCTACCTGGTGTGTATGGGGTTTCACAGTGTATCAGGATCCTGCCAGGTGTGTATGGGGTTTCACAGTGTATCAGGATCCTGCCAGCTGTGTATGGGGTTTCAGTGTATCATGATCCTGCCAGGTGCGTATGGGTTTTCACAGTGAATCAGGATCCTGCCAGGTGTGTATGTGGTTTCACAGTGTATCAGGAACCTGCCAGGTTTGTATGGGGTTTTACAGTGTATCAAGATCCTGCCAGGTGTGTATGGGGTTTCACCGCGTATCAGGAACCTCCCAGGTGTATATGGGGTTTCACATTGTATCAGGATCCTGCCAGGTGTGTATGGGGTTTCACAGTGTATCAGGATCCTGCCAGATGTGTATGGGGTTTCACAGTATATCAGGATCCTGCCAGATGTGTATGGGGTTTCACAGTGTATCAGGATCCTGCCAGGTGTGTATGGGGTTTCAGTATATCAGGATCCTGCCAGGTTTCTATGGGGTTTCACAGTGTATCAGTATCCTGCCAGGTGTGTATGGGGTTTCACAGTGTATCAGGATGCTGCCAGGTATGTATTTGGTTTCTCAGTGTATCAGGATCCTGCCAGGTGTGTATGGGGATTCACAGTGTATCAGGATCCTGACATGTGTGTATGGGGTTTCCCAGTGTATCAGTATCCTGCCAGGTGTGTATGGGGTTCCACAGTGTATAAGGATCCTGCCAGGTGTGTATGGGGTTTCACAGTTTATCAGGATCCTGACAGGTTTGTTTGGGGTTTCACAGTGTATCAGGATTCTGCCAGGTGTGTATGGGGATTCACTGTGTATCAGGATCCTGCCAGGTATGTATGGGGTTTCGCAGTGTATCAGGAACCTGCCAGGTGTGAATGGGGCTTCACAGTGTATCAGGATCATGCCAGGTGTGTATGGGGTTTCACAGTGTATCAGGATCCCGCCAGGTGTGTATGGGGTTTCACAGTTGATCAGGATCCTGCCAGTTGTGTATGGGGTTTCACAGTGTATCAGGATGCTACCAGGTGTGTGTGTGTTTTCATAGTGTATCAGGATCCTTCCAGGTGTATATGTGGTTTCACAGTGTATCAGGATCCTGCCGGGTGTGTATGGGGTTTCACAGTATATCAGGTCCCTGCCAGGTCATTATGGGGTTTCACAATGTATCAGCATCCTGCCAGGTCTGTATGTGGTTTCACAGTGTATCTGGATCCTGCCTGGTGTGTATGGAGTTTCACTGTATATCACGATCCTTCCAGGTCTGTATGTGGTTTCACAGTATATCAAGATCCTGCCGGTGTGTAAGGGGTTTCACTGTATATCAGGATCCTGCCAGGTGTGTATGGGGTTTCACAGTGTATCAGGATCCTGCCAGGTGTGTATGGGGTTTCACAGTGTATCAGGATCCTGCCAGGTGTGTATGGGGTTTCACAGTGTATCAGGATCCTGCCAGGTGTGTATAGGGTTTCACAGTGTATCAGGATCCTGCCAGGTGTGTATGGGGTTTCACAGTGTATCAGCATCCTGCCAGGTGTGTATGAGATTTCGCAGTGTATAAGGATCCTGCCGTGTGTGTGGGGTTTCACAGTGTATCAGGATCCTTCCTGGTGTGTATGGGGTTTCACATTGTATCAGGATCCTGCCAGGTGTGTATGGGGCTTCACAGTGTATCAGGATCCTGCCAGGTGTGTATAGGGTTTCACAGTGTCTCAGGATCCTGCCAGGTGTGTTTGGGGTTTCACATTGTATCAGGATCCTGCCAGGTGTGTATGGGGTTTCACAGTGTATCAGGATCCTGCCAGGTGTGTATGGGGTTTCAGAGTGCATCAGTATCCTGACAGGTGTGTATGGGGTTTCACAGTTTATCAGGATCCTGCCAGGTGTGTATGGGGCTTCACAGTGTATCAGGATCCTGCCAGGTGTGTATAGGGTTTCACAGTGTCTCAGGATCCTGCCAGGTGTGTTTGGGGTTTCACATTGTATCAGGATCCTGCCAGGTGTGTATGGGGTTTCACAATGTATCAGGATCCTGCCAGGTGTGTATTGGATTTCACAGTGTATCAGGATCCTGCCAGGTGTGTATGGGTTTTCACAGTTTATCAGGATCCTGCCAGGTGTTAATGGGTTTTACAGTGTATCAGGATCCTGCGAGTTGTGTATGGGTTTCACTGTTTATCCGGATCCTGCCAGGTTTGTATGTGGTTTCACAGTGAATCAGGATCCTGCCAGATGTGTATGGGGTTTCACAGTGTATCAGGATCCTGCCAGGTGTGTATGGGTTTCAAAGTGTATCCGGATCCTGCCAGGTGTGTATGGGTTTTCACAGTGTATCAGGATCCTGCCAGGTGTGTATGGGGATTCACAGTGTATCAGCATCCTGCCAGGTGTGTATGGGTTTCACAGTGTATCCGGATCCTGCCAGGTGTGTATGGGGTTTCTCAGTGTATCAGGATCCTGCCAGGTGTCTATGGGGTTTCACAGTGTATCAGGATCCTGCCAGGTGTGTATGGGGTTTCACAGTGTATCAGGATCCTGCCAGGTACGTATGGGATTGCACAGTGTATCAGGATCCTGCCAGGTGTGTATTGGGTTTCACATTGTATCAGGAACCTGCCAGGTGTGTATGGGTTTTCACAGTGTATCAGGATCTTGCAAGGTGTGTATGGGGTTCCACAGTGTATCAGAATCCTGCCAGGTGTGTATGGGATTTCACAGTGTATCAGTATGATAGAGTCATAGAGTCGTAGAGATATACAGCACAGAAAGAGGCCCTTCGGCCCATCGTGTCTGCGCCGTCCATCAATCCCTGTCCAGTCTAATCCCATTTTCCAGCATTTGGTCCATAGCCTTGTATGCAATGGCATTTCAAGTGCTCATCCAAGTGCTTCTTGAATGTTGTGCAGCTTCCTGCCTCTACCACCCTTTCAGGCAGTGAGTTCCAGATTCCAACCACCCTCTGGGTGAAAATGTTCCTCCTCAAATCCCCTCTAAATCACCTGCCCCTTACCCTGAATCTATGCCCCCTTGTTATTGACCCCACTACTAAGGGGAAAAGTTCCTCTTTATCTTCCCTATATATGCCCCTCATCATTTTGTGCACCTCACTCAGGTCCCCCCTCAGCCTTCTTTGCTCCAAGGAAAACAACCCCAGCCTGTTTAGTCTTTCTTCATGGCTGAGGCGCTCCATCCCAGGTAACATCCTGGGGAATCTTCTCTGCACCCTCTCCAAAGCAATCACATCCTTCCTATAGTGAGGCGACCAGAACTGCACACAAGACTCCAGCTGTGGCCTTAACAGCGTTTTGTACAGCTCCATCATAACCTCCCTGCTCTTATATTCTATGCCTCGGCTAATGAAGGCAAGTATCCCATATGCCTTTTTAACCACCTTATCTACCTGTTCCGCTGCCTTCAGGGATCTATGTACATGTACACCAAGGTCCCTCTGACCCTCTGTACTTCCTCGGGTCCTACCACTCATTGTGTATTCCCTTGCCTTATTTGTCCGTCCAAAATGCATCACCTCGCACTTTTCAGGGTTAAATTCCAATTGCCACTTTTCCGCCCATCTGACCAACCCGTTTATATCGTCCTGCAGCCTGAGGCTTTCATCCTCGCAATTTACCACCCCACCAATTTTCGTGTCATCCGCGAACTTACTGATCAAAGCTTTCACATTCTCATCCAAATCATTTATGTAGATCACAAACAGCAAGGGACCCAGCACCGATCCCTGAGGTACCCCACTGGACACAGGCTTCTAGCCACAAAAGCAACCTTCGACCATCACCCTCTGCCTCCTGCCACTCAGCCAGTTTAGGATCCAACGCAACAAGGCAACCTGGATCCCATGGGCTCTTACCTTCTTAACCAGTCTCCTATGCGAGACTTTGTCAAAACCATTGCTGAAGTCCATGTAAACCACATCCACAGCATTTCCCTCATCCACACACCTAGCCGCCCCCTCGAAAAATTCAATCAGATTTGTCAGACATGATTTACCCTTGACAAAGCCATGCTGATTATCCCCGATTAATCCTTGCCTCTCCAAGTGGAGACTAATTTTGTCCTCAGAATTTTTTTCCAATAATTTCCCTACCACAGATGTTAGGCTCACTGGCCTGTCATTCCCAGGTTTATCCCTGTTACCCTTCTTGTATAATGGTACTACTTTAGCTGTTCTCCAGTCCTCTGGTACATCCCCTGTGGCCAGAGAGGTTCTGAAAATTTGTGTCAGCTCCCCTGCAATCTCCTCCTTTGCCTCATACAACAGCCTGGGATACATCTCGTCCGGGCCTGGGGATTTATCCAATTTTTGCCCTGCTAAAACCGCTAGTACCTCCTCCCTCTCGATGCTAATATGTTCAAGTATGTCACAGTCCCCTTGCCCGATTTCTATGTCTACATCGTCGTTCTCCATAGTGAACACAGATGCAAAAAATTCATTTATAACCCCGCCTACATCATCTGGCTCTACACACAGATTGCCACTTTGGTCCCTAATGGGCCCTACCCTTTCCCTGGTTATCCTCTTGCCCTTAATATACTTATAAAACTTCTTAGGATTTTCCTTTATTTTGCTCGCCAGTGTTATTTCATGGCCCCTCCTCGCCCTCCTAATTTCTTTTTTAAATATGCCCCTGCACTTTTTATACTCCTCTCGGGCTTCTTCCGTCTTCAGTCTTTTGTAACTGCCAAAAGCCCCCCTTTTTTCCCTAATGCATTTTTGTATATCCCTTGTCATCCAAGGTTCCCTTTGCTTGTTGGTCCCACCCTTGACGTTTACAGGAACATGTTGGCGTTGTACTCTCTCTATTTCCCTTCTGAAAGTTTCCCACTGTTTTGATGTGGATTTTCCTATAAGTAGCTGCTCCCAGTCCAGTTTGGCCAGATCCTGCCTTATCGTATTAAAATCGGCCTTCCCCCAATTTAGAACCCTTATTTCCGGGCCGTCTTTGTCTTTTTCCGTGACCACCTTAAATCTCACCGAGTTATGGTCACTGTCGCCAAAATGCTCTCCTACTGACACTTCCAACACTTGCCCGGCTACATTCCCCAGAATTAGGTCCAGTACCGCCCCCTCTCTTGTAGGACTCTCTACATGCTGGCTCAAAAAGCTCTCCTGGATGCACTTTAAGAATTCTGCACCCTCTAAGCCTTTCACACTCCGACTATCCCAATTAATATTGGGGAAGTTGAAATCCCCCACTATTATTACCCGATTATTTTCGCACTTCTCTGAGATTTGCCTACATATCTGTTCCTCTATCTCCCCCTCACTGTTTGGGGGCATATAGTACACTCCCAGCAAAGTGCTTGCCCCCTTTTTGTTTTTAAGTTCTGCCCATTTGGCCTCATTAGAGGACCCCGCTAATATATCATCCCTCCTTACAGCAGTAATTGACTCCTTAATTAATATTGCAACTCCCCCTCCACTTTTACACCCCCCTCTGTCTCGCCTGAAGATTCTATACCCCGGAATATTGAGCTGCCACTCCTGACCCTCCCTCAACCATGTCTCTGTGATAGCAACAACATCGTACTCCCATGTGATCAACAACAACTTCAGTTCATCCACCTTATTTGCAAGACTCCTTGCATTAAAATAAATGCCTTCCAGCCCTGCCATAGTCCCTTTTGCATTCACATGTTTGCTCTGCCTTCCCAGCTGACTTGTTTTTTCCTCCGTATTTGGCTGTAAATCACCCCATACTTTAGCTCCACTCTTTAACCCATCCCCCTGCCAGGTTAGCTTAAACCCACCCCAGCAGTGCTAGCAAACCTCCCCGCTTTGAGGATCCTGCCAGGTGTGTATGGGGTTTCAGTGTATCAGGATCCTGCCAGGTGTGTATGGGGTTTTACAGTGAATCAGGATCCTGCCAGTGTATCAGGATCCTGCCAGGTGTGTATGGGGTTTCGCAGTGTATCAGGATCCTGCCAGGTATGTATGGGGTTTCATAGTGTATCAGGATCCTGCCAGGTGTGTATGGGGTTTCACAGTGTATCACGATCCTGCCAGGTGTGTATGGGGTTTCACAGTGTATCAGGATCCTGCCTGTTGTGTATGGGGTTTCACAGTGTATCAGGGACCTGCCAGGTGTGTATGGGGTTTCGCAGTGTATCAGGACCCTGCCAGGTGTGCATGGGGATTCACAGTGTATCAGGTTCCTGCAAGGTGTGTATGGGGTTTCACAATGTATCAGGAATCTGCCAGGTGTGTATGGGGCTTCACAGTGTATCAGGATTCCGCCAGGTGTGTATGGGGTTTCACAGTGTATCAGGATCCTGCCAGGTGTGTATGGGGCTTCACAATGTATCAGGATCCTGCCAGGTGGGTATGGGCTTTCACACTGTATCAGGATCCTGCCAGTTGTGTGTGTGGGGCTTCACAGTGTATCAGGATCCTGCCAGGTGTGCATGGGGTTTCACAGTGTATCAGGATCCTGCCAGGTGTATATGGGATTTAACAGTGTATCAGGATCCTGACAGGTGTGTTTGGGGTATCACAGTGTAGCAGGAACCTGCCAGGTGTGTATGGGGTTTCACAGTGTATCAGGAACCTGCCAGGTGTGTATGGGGTTTCACTGTGTATCAGGATCCTGCCAGGTGTGTATGGGGTTTCACAGTGTATCAGGATCATACCTGGTGTATATGGGGTTTCACAGTGTATCAGGATCCTGCCATGTGTGTATGGGGTTTCACAGTGTATCAGGATCCTGCCAGGTGTGTATTTGGTTTCAGTGTATCAGGATCCTGCCAGTTGCGTATGGGTTTTCACAGTGAATCAGAATCCTGCCAGGTGTGTATGTGGTTTCACAGTGTATCAGGAACCTGCCAGGTGTGTATGGGGTTTCACAGTGTAACAGGATCCTGCCAGGTGTGTATGGGGTTTCACAGTGTATCAGGATCCTGCCAGGTGTGTATGGGGTTTCACAGTGTATCAGGATCCTACCTGGTGTGTATGGGGTTTCACAGTGTATCAGGATCCTGCCAGGTGTGTATGGGGTTTCACAGTGTATCAGGATCCTGCCAGATGTGTATGGTGTTTCACAGTGTATCAGGATCCTGCCAGGTGTGTATGGGGTTTCAGTATATCAGGATCCTGCCAGGTGTGTATGTGGTTTCACAGTGTATCAGTATCCTGCCAGGTGTGTATGGGTTTTCACAGTGTATCAGGATCCTGCCATGTATGTACTTGTTTTCACAGTGTATCAGGATCCTGCCAGGTGTGTATGGGGTTTCACAGTGTATTAGGATCCTGCCAGGTGTGTATGGGGTTTACCAGTGTATCAGTATCCTGCCAGGAGTGTATTGGGTTCCACAGTGTACAAGGATAATGCCAGTTGTGTATGGGGTTTCACAGTTTATCAGGATCCTGACAGGTTTGTATGGAGTTTCACAGTGTATCAGGATCCTGCCAGGTGTGTATGGGGATTCACAGTGCATCAGGATCCTGCCAGGTATGTATGGGGTTTCGCAGTGAATCAGGAACCTGCCAGGTGTGTATGGGGTTTCACAGTGTATCAGGATCCTGCCAGGTGTGCATGGTGTTTCACAGTGTATCAGGATCATACCTGGTGTATATGGGGTTTCACAGTGTATCAGGATCCTGCCATGTGTGTATGGGGTTTCACAGTGTATCAGGATCCTGCCAGGTGTGTATTTGGTTTCAGTGTATCAGGATCCTGCTAGTTGCGTATGGGTTTTCACAGTGAATCAGAATCCTGCCAGGTGTGTATGTGGTTTCACAGTGTATCAGGAACCTGCCAGGTGTGTATGGGGTTTCACAGTGTAACAGGATCCTGCCAGGTGTGTATGGGGTTTCACAGTGTATCAGGATCCTGCCAGGTGTGTATGGGGTTTCACAGTGTATCAGGATCCTACCTGGTGTGTATGGGGTTTCACAGTGTATCAGGATCCTGCCAGGTGTGTATGGGGCTTCACAGTGTATCAGGATCCTGCCAGATGTGTATGGTGTTTCACAGTGTATCAGGATCCTGCCAGGTGAGTATGGGGTTTCAGTATATCAGGATCCTGCCAGGTGTGTATGTGGTTTCACAGTGTATCAGTATCCTGCCAGGTGTGTATGGGTTTTCACAGTGTATCAGGATCCTGCCATGTATGTACTTGTTTTCACAGTGTATCAGGATCCTGCCAGGTGTGTATGGGGTTTCACAGTGTATTAGGATCCTGCCAGGTGTGTATGGGGTTTACCAGTGTATCAGTATCCTGCCAGGAGTGTATTGGGTTCCACAGTGTACAAGGATAATGCCAGTTGTGTATGGGGTTTCACAGTTTATCAGGATCCTGACAGGTTTGTATGGAGTTTCACAGTGTATCAGGATCCTGCCAGGTGTGTATGGGGATTCACAGTGCATCAGGATCCTGCCAGGTATGTATGGGGTTTCGCAGTGAATCAGGAACCTGCCAGGTGTGTATGGGGTTTCACAGTGTATCAGGATCCTGCCAGGTGTGTATGGGGTTTCACAGTGTATCAGGATCCCGCCAGGTGTGTATGGGGTTTCACAGTTGATCAGGATCCTGCCAGTTGTGTATGGGGTTTCACAGTGTATCAGGCTCCTACCAGGTGTGTGTGTGTTTTCATAGTGTATCAGGATCCTTCCAGGTGTATATGTGGTCTCACAGTGTATCAGGATCCTGCCAGGTGTGTATGGGGTTTCACAGTGTATCAGGACCCTGCCAGGTCATTATGGGATTTCACAGTTTATCAGGATCCTATCAGTTCTGTATGTGGTTTCACAGTGTATCTGGATCCTGCCAGGTGTGTATGGAGTTTCACTGTATATCAGGATCCTTCCAGGTCTGTATGTGGTTTCACAGTATATCAAGATCCTGCCGGTGTGTAAGGGGTTTCACTGTATATCACGATCCTGCCAGGTGTGTATGGGGTTTCACTGTATATCAGGATCCTGCCAGGTTTGTATGGGGTTTCACAGTGTATCAGGAACCTGCCAGTTGTGTATGGGGTTTCACAGTGTATCAGGATCCTGCCAGGTGTGTATGGTGTTTCACAATGTATCAGGATCCTGCCAGGTGGGTATGGGGTTTCACAGTGTATCAGGATCCTGCCAGTTGTGTGTGTGGGGCTTCACAGTTTATCAGGATCCTGCCAGGTGTGTATGGGGTTTCACAGTGTATCAGGATCCTGCCAGGTGTATGTGGGGTTTCACAGTGTATCAGGATCCTGCCAGGTGTGTATGGGGTTTCACAGTGTATCAGGAACCTGCCAGGTGTGTATGGGGTTTCACAGTGTATCAGGAACCTGCCAGGTGTGTATGGGGTTTCACAGTGTATCAGGAGCCTGCCAGGTGTGTATGGGGTTTCACAGTGTATCAGGATCCTACCTGGTATGTATGGGGTTTCACAGTGTATCAGGATCCTGCCAGGTGTGTATGGGGTTTCACAGTGTATCAGGATCCTGCCAGGTGTGTATGGGGTTTCAGTATATCAGGATCCTGCCAGGTGCGTATGGGTTTTCACAGTGAATCAGGATCCTGCCAGGTGTGTATGTGGTTTCACAGTGTATCAGGAACCTGCCAGGTGTGTATGGGGTTTTACAGTGTATCAGGATCCTGCCAGGTGTGCATGGGATTTCACCGCGTATCAGGAAACTCCCAGGTGTATATGGGGTTTCACAGTGTATCAGGATACTGCCAGGTGTGTATGGGGTTTCACAGTGTATCAGGATCCTGCCAGGTGTGTATGGGGTTTCACAGTGTATCAGGATCCTGCCAGGTGTATATGGAGTTTCACAGTGTATCAGGATACTGCCAGGTGTGTATGGGGTTTCACAGTGTATCAGGATCCTGCCAGATGTGTATGGGGTTTCACAGTATGTATGGATCCTGCCAGATGTGTATGGGGTTTCACAGTGCATCAGGATCCTGCCAGGTGTGTATGGGGTTTCAGTATATCATGATCCTGCCAGTTTTCTATGGAGTTTCACAGTGTATCAGGATCCTGCCAGGTGTGTATGGGGTTTCACAGTGTATCAGGATCATACCTGGTGTGTATGGGGTTTCACAGGATATCAGGATCCTGCCATGTGTGTATGGGGTTTCACAGTGTATCAGGATCCTGCCAGGTGTGTATTTGGTTTCAGTGTATCAGGATCCTGCCAGGTGCGTATTGGTTTTCACAGTGAATCAGAATCCTGCCAGGTGTGTATGTGGTTTCACAGTGTATCAGGATCCTGCCAGGTGTGTATGGGGTTTCACAGTGTATCTGGATCCTGCCAGGTGTGTATGGGGTTTCACAGTGTATCAGGATCCTGCCAGGTGTGTATGGCGTTTCACAGTGTATCAGGATCCTGCCAGGTGTGTATGGGGTTTCACAGTGTATCAGGATCCTGCCAGATGTATATGGGGTTTCACAGTATATCAGGATCCTGCCAGATGTGTATGGTGTTTCACAGTGTATCAGGATCCTGCCAGGTGTGTATGGGGTTTCAGTATATCAGGATCCTGCCAGGTGTGTATGTGGTTTCACAGTGTATCAGTATCCTGCCAGGTGTGTATGGGGTTTCACAGTGTATCAGGATCCTGCCATGTATGTATTTGTTTTCACAGTGTATCAGGATCCTGCCAGGTGTGTATGGGGTTTCACAGTGTATTAGGATCCTGCCAGATGTGTATGGGGTTTCCCAGTGTATCAGTATCCTGCCAGTTGTGTAAGGGGTTCCACAGTGTACAAGGATCATGCCAGGTGTGTATGGGATTTCACAGTTTATCAGGATCCTGACAGGTTTGTATGGGGTTTCACAGTGTATCAGGATCCTGCCAGGTGTGTATGGGGATTCACAGTGCATCAGGATCCTGCCAGGTCTGTATGTGGTTTCGCAGTGAATCAGGAACCTGCCAGGTGTGTATGGGGTTTCACAGTGTATCAGGATCCTGCCAGGTGTGTATGGGGTTTCACAGTGTATCAGGATCCCGCCAGGTGTGTATGGGGTTTCACAGTTGATCAGGATCCTGCCAGTTGTGTATGGGGTTTCACAGTGTATCAGGCTCCTACCAGGTGTGTGTGTGTTTTCATAGTGTATCAGGATCCTTCCAGGTGTATATGTGGTCTCACAGTGTATCAGGATCCTGCCAGATGTGTATGGGGTTTCACAGTGTATCAGGATCCTGCCAGGTGTGTATGGGGTTTCAGTATATCATGATCCTGCCAGGTTTCTATGGAGTTTCACAGTGTATCAGTATCCTGCCAGGTGTGTATGGGGATTCACAGTGTATCAGGATCCTGCCAGGTGTGTATGGGGTTTCCCAGTGTATCAGTATCCTGCCAGGTGTGTATGGGGTTCCACAGTGTATAAGGATCCTGCCAGGTGTGTATGGGGTTTCACTGTTTATCAGGATCCTGACAGGTTTGTATGGGGTTTCACAGTGTATCAGGATCCTGCCAGGTGTGTATGGGGATTCACTGTGTATCAGGATCCTGCCAGGTATGTATGGGGTTTCACAGTGTATCAGGAACCTGCCAGGTGTGTATGGGGTTTCACAGTGTATCAGGATCCTGCCAGGTGTGTATGGGGTTTCACAGTGTATCAGGATCCTACCTGGTGTGTATGGGTTTTCACAGTGAATCAGGATCCTGCCAGGTGTGTATGTGGTTTCACAGTGTATCAGGATCCTGCCAGGTGTGTATGGGGTTTCACCGCGTATCAGGAACCTCCCAGGTGTATATGGGGTTTCACATTGTATCAGGATCCTGCCAGGTGTGTATGGGGTTTCACAGTGTATCAGGATCCTGCCAGATGTGTATGGGGTTTCACAGTATATCAGGATCCTGCCAGATGTGTATGGGGTTTCACAGTGTATCAGGATCCTGCCAGGTGTGTATGGGGTTTCAGTATATCAGGATCCTGCCAGGTTTCTATGGGGTTTCACAGTGTATCAGTATCCTGCCAGGTGTGTATGGGGTTTCACAGTGTATCAGGATGCTGCCAGGTATGTATTTGGTTTCACAGTGTATCAGGATCCTGCCAGGTGTGTATGGGGATTCACAGTGTATCAGGATCCTGACAGGTGTGTATGGGGTTTCCCAGTGTATCAGTATCCTGCCAGGTGTGTATGGGGTTCCACAGTGTATAAGGATCCTGCCAGGTGTGTATGGGGTTTCACAGTGTATCAGGATCCTGCGAGTTGTGTATGGGGATTCACTGTGTATCAGGATCCTGCCAGGTATGTATGGGGTTTCGCAGTGTATCAGGAACCTGCCAGGTGTGAATGGGGCTTAACAGTGTATCAGGATCCTGTCAGATGTGTATGGGGTTTCACAGTGTATCAGGATCCCGCCAGGTGTGTATGGGGTTTCACAGTTGATCAGGATCCTGCCAGTTGTGTATGGGGTTTCACAGTGTATCAGGATGCTACCAGGTGTGTGTGTGTTTTCATAGTGTATCAGGATCCTTCCAGGTATATATGTGGTTTCACAGTGTATCAGGATCCTGCCAGGTGTGTATGGGGTTTCACAGTATATCAGGACCCTGCCAGGTCATTATGGGGTTTCACAGTGTATCAGGATCCTGCCAGGTCTGTATGTGGTTTCGCAGTGTATCTGGATCCTGCCCGGTGTGTATGGAGTTTCACTGTATATCAGGATCCTTCCAGGTCTGTATGTGGTTTCACAGTACATCAAGATCCTGCCGGTGTGTAAGGGGTTTCACTGTATATCAGGATCCTGCCAGGTGTGTATGGGGTTTCACAGTGTATCAGGATCCTGCCAGGTGTGTATGGGGTTTCACAGTGTATCAGGATCCTGCCAGGTGTGTATGGGGTTTCACAGTGTATCAGGATCCTGCCAGTTGTGTATAGGGTTTCACAGTGTATCAGGATCCTGCCAGGTGTGTATGGGGTTTCACAGTGTATCAGCATCCTGCCAGGTGTGTATGAGATTTCGCAGTGTATAAGGATCCTGCCATGTGTGTGGGGTTTCACAGTGTATCAGGATCCTTCCTGGTGTGTATGGGGTTTCACATTGTATCAGGATCCTGCCAGGTGTGTATGGGGCTTCACAGTGTATCAGGATCCTGCCAGGTGTGTATCGGGTTTCACAGTGTCTCAGGATCCTGCCAGGTGTGTTTGGGGTTTCACATTGTATCAGGATCCTGCCAGGTGTGTATGGGTTTTCACAGTGTATCAGGATCCTGGCAGGTGTGTATGGGGTTTCACAGTGCATCAGTATCCTGCCAGGTGTGTATGGGGTTTCACAGTGTACCAGGACCCTGCGATGTGTGTTTGGGGTTTCACAGTGTACCAGGAACCTGCGATGTGTGTTTGGGGTTTCACAGTGTACCAGGACCCTGCGATGTGTGCATGGGGTTTCACAGTGTACCAGGACCCTGCGATGTGTGTTTTGGGTTTCACAGTGTACCAGGACCCTGCGATGTGTGTTTGGGGTTTCACAGTGTACCAGGACCCTGCGATGTGTGTTTGGGGTTTCACAGTGTACAAGGACCCTGCGATGTGTGTTTGGGGTTTCACAGTGTATCAGGATCCTGCCAGGTGTGTATGGGGTTTCACAATGTATCAGGATCCTGCCAGGTGGGTATGGGGTTTCACAGTGTATCAGGATCCTGCCAGTTGTGTGTGTGGGGCTTCACAGTTTATCAGGATTCTGCCAGGTGTGTATGGGGTTTCACAGTGTATCAGGATCCTGCCAGGTGTATGTGGGGTTTCACAGTGTATCAGGATCCTGCCAGGTGTGTATGGGGTTTCACAGTGTATCAGGAGCCTGCCAGGTGTGTATGGGGTTTCACAGTGTCTCAGGATCCTACCTGGTATGTATGGGGTTTCACAGTGTATCAGGATCCTGCCAGGTGTGTATGGGGTTTCACAGTGTATCAGGATCCTGCCAGGTGTATATGGGGTTTCAGTATATCAGGATCCTGCCAGGTGCGTATGGGTTTTCACAGTGAATCAGGATCCTGCCAGGTGTGTATGTGGTTTCACAGTGTATCAGGAACCTGCCAGGTGTGTATGGGGTTTTACAGTGTATCAGGATCCTGCCAGGTGTGTATGGGGTTTCACCGCGTATCAGGAACCTCCCAGGTGTATATGGGGTTTCACAGTGTATCAGGATACTGCCAGGTGTGTATGGGGTTTCACAGTGTATCAGGATCCTGCCAGGTGTGTATGGGGTTTCACAGTGTATCAGGATCCTGCCAGGTGTATATGGGGTTTCACAGTGTATCAGGATCCTGCCAGGTGTGTATGGGGTTTCACAGTGTATCAGGATCCTGCCAGATGTGTATGGGGTTTCACAGTATGTATGGATCCTGCCAGATGTGTATGGGGTTTCACAGTGCATCAGGATCCTGCCAGGTGTGTATGGGGTTTCAGTATATCATGATCCTGCCAGTTTTCTATGGAGTTTCACAGTGTATCAGGATCCTGCCAGGTGTGTATGGGGTTTCACAGTGTATCAGGATCATACCTGGTGTGTATGGGGTTTCACAGTGTATCAGGATCCTGCCATGTGTGTATGGGGTTTCACAGTGTATCAGGATCCTGCCAGGTGTGTATTTGGTTTCAGTGTATCAGGATCCTGCCAGGTGCGTATTGGTTTTCACAGTGAATCAGAATCCTGCCAGGTGTGTATGTGGTTTCACAGTGTATCAGGATCCTGCCAGGTGTGTATGGGGTTTCACAGTGTATCTGGATCCTGCCAGGTGTGTATGGGGTTTCACAGTGTATCAGGATCCTGCCAGGTGTGTATGGGGTTTCACAGTGTATCAGGATCCTGCCAGGTGTGTATGGGGTTTCACAGTATATCAGGATCCTGCCAGATGTATATGGGGTTTCACAGTATATCAGGATCCTGCCAGATGTGTATGGTGTTTCACAGTGTATCAGGATCCTGCCAGGTGTGTATGGGGTTTCAGTATATCAGGATCCTGCCAGGTGTGTATGTGGTTTCACAGTGTATCAGTATCCTGCCAGGTGTGTATGGGGTTTCACAGTGTATCAGGATCCTGCCATGTATGTATTTGTTTTCACAGTGTATCAGGATCCTGCCAGGTGTGTATGGGGTTTCACAGTGTATTAGGATCCTGCCAGATGTGTATGGGGTTTCCCAGTGTATCAGTATCCTGCCAGTTGTGTAAGGGGTTCCACAGTGTACAAGGATCATGCCAGGTGTGTATGGGATTTCACAGTTTATCAGGATCCTGACAGGTTTGTATGGGGTTTCACAGTGTATCAGGATCCTGCCAGGTGTGTATGGGGATTCACAGTGCATCAGGATCCTGCCAGGTCTGTATGTGGTTTCGCAGTGAATCAGGAACCTGCCAGGTGTGTATGGGGTTTCACAGTGTATCAGGATCCTGCCAGGTGTGTATGGGGTTTCACAGTGTATCAGGATCCCGCCAGGTGTGTATGGGGTTTCACAGTTGATCAGGATCCTGCCAGTTGTGTATGGGGTTTCACAGTGTATCAGGCTCCTACCAGGTGTGTGTGTGTTTTCATAGTGTATCAGGATCCTTCCAGGTGTATATGTGGTCTCACAGTGTATCAGGATCCTGCCAGATGTGTATGGGGTTTCACAGTGTATCAGGATCCTGCCAGGTGTGTATGGGGTTTCAGTATATCATGATCCTGCCAGGTTTCTATGGAGTTTCACAGTGTATCAGTATCCTGCCAGGTGTGTATGGGGATTCACAGTGTATCAGGATCCTGCCAGGTGTGTATGGGGTTTCCCAGTGTATCAGTATCCTGCCAGGTGTGTATGGGGTTCCACAGTGTATAAGGATCCTGCCAGGTGTGTATGGGGTTTCACAGTTTATCAGGATCCTGACAGGTTTGTATGGGGTTTCACAGTGTATCAGGATCCTGCCAGGTGTGTATGGGGATTCACAGTGTATCAGGATCCTGCCAGGTATGTATGGGGTTTCACAGTGTATCAGGAACCTGCCAGGTGTGTATGGGGTTTCACAGTGTATCAGGATCCTGCCAGGTGTGTATGGGGTTTCACAGTGTATCAGGATCCTACCTGGTGTGTATGGGTTTTCACAGTGAATCAGGATCCTGCCAGGTGTGTATGTGGTTTCACAGTGTATCAGGATCCTGCCAGGTGTGTATGGGGTTTCACCGCGTATCAGGAACCTCCCAGGTGTATATGGGGTTTCACATTGTATCAGGATCCTGCCAGGTGTGTATGGGGTTTCACAGTGTATCAGGATCCTGCCAGATGTGTATGGGGTTTCACAGTATATCAGGATCCTGCCAGATGTGTATGGGGTTTCACAGTGTATCAGGATCCTGCCAGGTGTGTATGGGGTTTCAGTATATCAGGATCCTGCCAGGTTTCTATGGGGTTTCACAGTGTATCAGTATCCTGCCAGGTGTGTATGGGGTTTCACAGTGTATCAGGATGCTGCCAGGTATCTATTTGGTTTCACAGTGTATCAGGATCCTGCCAGGTGTGTATGGGGATTCACAGTGTATCAGGATCCTGACAGGTGTGTATGGGGTTTCCCAGTGTATCAGTATCCTGCCAGGTGTGTATGGGGTTCCACAGTGTATAAGGATCCTGCCAGGTGTGTATGGGGTTTCACAATGTATCAGGATCCTGCGAGTTGTGTATGGGGATTCACTGTGTATCAGGATCCTGCCAGGTATGTATGGGGTTTCGCAGTGTATCAGGAACCTGCCAGGTGTGAATGGGGCTTAACAGTGTATCAGGATCCTGCCAGATGTGTATGGGGTTTCACAGTGTATCAGGATCCCGCCAGGTGTGTATGGGGTTTCACAGTTGATCAGGATCCTGCCAGTTGTGTATGGGGTTTCACAGTGTATCAGGATGCTACCAGGTGTGTGTGTGTTTTCATAGTGTATCAGGATCCTTCCAGGTATATATGTGGTTTCACAGTGTATCAGGATCCTGCCAGGTGTGTATGGGGTTTCACAGTATATCAGGACCCTGCCAGGTCATTATGGGGTTTCACAGTGTATCAGGATCCTGCCAGGTCTGTATGTGGTTTCGCAGTGTATCTGGATCCTGCCCGGTGTGTATGGAGTTTCACTGTATATCAGGATCCTTCCAGGTCTGTATGTGGTTTCACAGTATATCAAGATCCTGCCGGTGTGTAAGGGGTTTCACTGTATATCAGGATCCTGCCAGGTGTGTATGGGGTTTCACAGTGTATCAGGATCCTGCCAGGTGTGTATGGGGTTTCACAGTGTATCAGGATCCTGCCAGGTGTGTATGGGGTTTCACAGTGTATCAGGATCCTGCCAGTTGTGTATAGGGTTTCACAGTGTATCAGGATCCTGCCAGGTGTGTATGGGGTTTCACAGTGTATCAGCATCCTGCCAGGTGTGTATGAGATTTCGCAGTGTATAAGGATCCTGCCATGTGTGTGGGGTTTCACAGTGTATCAGGATCCTTCCTGGTGTGTATGGGGTTTCACATTGTATCAGGATCCTGCCAGGTGTGTATGGGGCTTCACAGTGTATCAGGATCCTGCCAGGTGTGTATCGGGTTTCACAGTGTCTCAGGATCCTGCCAGGTGTGTTTGGGGTTTCACATTGTATCAGGATCCTGCCAGGTGTGTATGGGGTTTCACAGTGTATCAGGATCCTGGCAGGTGTGTATGGGGTTTCACAGTGCATCAGTATCCTGCCAGGTGTGTATGGGGTTTCACAGTGTACCAGGACCCTGCGATGTGTGTTTCGGGTTTCACAGTGTACCAGGAACCTGCGATGTGTGTTTGGGGTTTCACAGTGTACCAGGACCCTGCGATGTGTGCATGGGGTTTCACAGTGTACCAGGACCCTGCGATGTGTGTTTGGGGTTTCACAGTGTACCAGGACCCTGCGATGTGTGTTTGGGGTTTCACAGTGTACCAGGACCCTGCGATGTGTGTTTGGGGTTTCACAGTGTACAAGGACCCTGCGATGTGTGTTTGGGGTTTCACAGTGTACCAGGACCCTGCGATGTGTGTTTGGGTTTTCACAGTGTACCAGGACCCTGCGATGTGTGTTTGGGGTTTCACAGTGTAACAGGACCCTGCGATGTGTGTTTGGGGTTTCACAGTGTACCAGGACCCTGCGATGTGTGTTTGGGGTCTCACAGTGTACCAGGACCCTGCGATGTGTGTTTGGGGTTTCACAGTGTAACAGGACCCTGCGATGTGTGTTTGGGGTTTCACAGTGTACCAGGGCCCTGCGATGTGTGTTTGGGGTTTCACAGTGTACCAGGACCCTGCGATGTGTGTTTGGGGTTTCACAGTGTACCAGGGCCCTGCGATGTGTGTTTGGGGTTTCACAGTGTAACAGGACCCTGCGATGTGTGTTTGGGGTTTCACAGTGTACCAGGACCCTGCGATGTGTGTTTGGGGTTTCACAGTGTACCAGAACCCTGCGATGTGTGTTTGGGGTTTCACAGTGTACCAGGACCCTGCGATGTGTGTTTCGGGTTTCACAGTGTACCAGGACCCTGCGATGTGTGTTTGGGGTTTCACAGTGTACCAGGACCCTGCGATGTGTGTTTGGGGTTTCACAGTGTACCAGGACCCTGCGATGTGTGTTTGGGGTTTCACAGTGTACCAGGACCCTGCGATGTGTGTTTGGGGTTTCACAATCTACCAGGATCCTGCCACGTGTAGGCAATGAGCAGTTGGATTAACTGGAGAATACAAGACCTCTAAATTTACCAATAATTCCAAAATCTGAGTTAATTGTAAATTGAACCTATGCAGAACTTTGGTGGATTAATCACGAATCCAAATGCCGTTTAATGCTGTATCTCCAGCCTTTGTACCACTGACTGGCAGATTCTGACAACCTCTCAACAAACGGCTACTGTCAAACATTCTGATTCTCAAGTGAAATAAAATTTCCTCACTTACCTTTCAGGTGACTGGGTACTTCGGATAAACTTTGTCCGATGTTCATGCAAACAAATGGGTCACAACCTGTTGAAATCAATGACCTTTCATGAAATCAGATCTGTGTGATATTATAGTAAACTCTGCAGTGTTTGAATCTGAATTTACATTCCATGTGTGATGTTACCGTACCATGTTCCTCTATTTCTTTCAGTATTTTGTCCAGCATTGGTAACCTGTGGTGTATTTTCACCAAGGATTCCCACATCACCCTTCGGGCCCCAGAGCCTTTCTCCATCACCAGAGTTAGGAGAAGTTTGGAACTGTCCGCCCGGTTTCCCTCCTCCGCGAGCTCAGTGACTTTCTGTAAAGAATAGTAATGAATGTATTGAGGTGCGGAGTCAAAGACAAGCACTGATAATGAGATGGAAAGGACCTGCATAGTGATGGGATCTCCCCATTGTTCTGAGCACAGAAGGTAATCACTGGGACGGGTACTGATCCATTTTGAACAAGAGCTATATATTCTGTAAACATCTAGATTCGCTCATTAACGGGAAATAATTGAGATAGAAGGAAAATAGAAATCAGAAATATTGTTCTAGGAGAGTGAGGAATCAAAGAGAATCAGCAATAGTTTTAATGGGATTAGTTCTCTCTCTCCCTCAGTGTCCAACATGACATCAGATTCCTGATTGACAATATGATACACTCGTTTCTCACACTTACTTCCTGCTGTCACACTTTGTTAATATACTGAGAAATAAACACCAGCGAATCAGAACTCCCCTGGCAGGAAAGGGATGAATCTGAAGTGAGGGAAGCAGCTGCAAAACTTCCTGGGAAATTAAACTGACTGATGGAAAAAACCACTGTTGGTTAATTCGTCAGCAGAATCGACCAATAATAAAAATAATGGCAACAATTCCAATCACGCCAATCGCATGCTTCTCCTGCAATTGAAATGACAGACACTGAATTTTTGCACAATCACTGTCAGTATGAAATCTCAGTAACCGGAAGCACGTGTCCACCAATGGATAGTCAGGACTTCAATCACCAACTTATATCTATATAGGGCTTTTAAAGTGGAAACTAGTCCCAGGGTGTTTCAGAGAGGCGGAATCAAACAATGAACCCGAGGCAAAGCATCTTAATTAGCGGATGTGCTCTGAACCTGGAGGAAAGGTAAGGGTTAAGGAGCAGAGGGAGGTGGGGGCAGAGGGGTTGATGGAGTGAATTCCTGAGCGTGGGGCTCAAGACAACTGAACGCTCAGCCAACAGTGGTGGTGTGAAGGACAGCGTGCAAAAGAAGCCAGAATCAGAGCAACGGAGAATTCCCATGGCATGGCAGGCTTTAGGGCTGGAGTGGGTTAGAGAGATAGGAAGGGTCGAGGACATTAAGTTATTTAAAGAGCAGAATGGGAATTTTAAAATGAAGGCATTCGAGGAGCGGGAGCCAGGAAAGGTTAGTGAGCACACGAGAGATATTTGAATGACAACTGGGCAGGTTGCGGGCAGCAGAATTTGGGAGTTGCTGAAGATTAGAGAGGGTTTAAGGAGGGAGGCCGGCCAGGGGAGCATTGGGACAGTCGGGTTTAGAGATGGGCCGAGGCAGGGGCGGGCAATGTTACGGGGATAGAAGTAGGCGATCTTTGTGATGGTGAGTATATGGTGCAGGGACTACAGCTCAAGGTTGGGTGTGGAGATGGTGAACAGCCTAGCTTAGTCACCAGCAGTGGACGGGGAGGGAGATGGAATCAAGCAATGAGGAGATGGAACTTCTGGTGGAGTAGCAGACGATTGCATCAGTCTTTCCAATGTTTAACTGGAGGAAAATGGGGAGTGACGTTCCACACCAAGATAGCAGCAGCAGGTCATTTACACAGATGCATTTAGTTTTGGAAACTCAATTATAGGAAGGAAATACATCTCTTTGAAAAACTGTTCAGCACGTTCACTGGGATGTGGAATTCCTTTTATAAAGGGAGCTTGAGAACTTAGGGCTCATGCTTTGCGAGTTGAGCGGATTAGGTGAGGAGTTGATGGAAGTCTTCAATTTCTGAAAGCTTATGATGAAAGAAATGTTTACAGATGGTTTCCACTTTCTGGTCAAAAGCCACGAATTTAGGCAAATTCGAAGTATTAAGGGTGAGGGTGGACACACTTTTTTCCGTACATGGTGGTTAAAATGTATAATTTACTCCCACAAACTTTGAGGAAGCAAGTCGATAAATTGTTATATAAGATAATTTGCTTTCGAGAAAAAGCAATGTTAGAGTGCATGGATTGAACAGATGGATAGCATTAGACTAGGTGGGATATTAACAGTACTGGGTAGTAAACAGGATGTTGGGATTAGACTAGGTGGGCTATTAACGGTAAGTGTAGTGAACAGGACCTTGGGATTAGACCAGCTGGGATATTAAAGTTAATGGGTAGTGAGCAGGAGGTTGGGATTAGATTAGGTGGGATATTAACGGTAATGGGTAGTGAGCAGGAGGTTGAGATTAGCCTAGCTGAGATATTCACGATAATGGGTAGTGAGCAGGAGGTTGGGTTTAGACTAGATGGGATATTAATGGTAATGGGTAGTGAGCAGGAGGTTAGGATTAGACTAGGTGGGATATTAACGGTAATGGGTAGAGAGCAGGATGTTGAGATTAGATTGATGGGATATTAACGGTAATGGGTAGTGAGCAGGAGTTTGGGATTAGACTAGGTGGGATATTAACGGTAATGGGCTGTGAGCATGAGGTTGGGATTAGACTAGGTGGGATATTAACTGTAATGGGCAGTGAGCAGGAGTTTGGGATTAGACTAGATGGGATATTGACTGTAATGGGCAGTGAGCAGGAGTTTGGGATTAGACTAGGTGGGATATTAACAGTTATGCATAGTGAGCAGGAGGTTGGGATTACACTCGTTGGGATATTAACTGTAATGGGCAGTGAGTAGGAGTTTGGGATTAGGCTAGGTGGGATATTAATTGTAATGGACAGTGAGCAGGAGGTTGGGATTAGACTCGTTGGGATATTAACAGTAATGGGCAGTGAGCAGGAGGTTGGGATTAGACTAGGTGGGATATTAACGGTAATGGGTAGTGAGCAGAGGTTGGGATTAGACTAGGTGGGATATTAACAGTTATGGGTAGTGAGCAGGAGGTTGGGATTAGACTAGATGGGATATTAACTGTAATGGGCAGTGAGCAGGAGGATGAGATTAGACTAGGTGGGATATTAATTGTAATGGACAGTGAGCAGGAGGTGGGTTAACCTAGGTGGGATATTAATTGTAATGGGCAGTGAGCAGGAGGTTGGGATTAGACTAGTTGGGATGTTAATTTTAATGGACAGTGAGCAGGAGGTTGGGATTAGGCTCGTTGGAATATTAACAGTAATGGGCAGTGAGCAGGAGGTTGGGATTAGACTAGGTGGGATATTAATTGTAATGGACAGTGAGCAGGAGGTTGGGATTAGACTAGGTGGGATATTAATTGTAATAGGCAGTGAGCAGAAGGTTGGGATTAGACTAGGTGGGGTATTAATTTAAATGGACTGTGAGCAGGAGGTTGGGATTAGACTAGGTGGGATATTAACGGCAATGGACAGAGAGCAGAAGGTTGGGATTAACCAGGTGGGATATTAACGGTAATGGGCAGTGAGCACGAGGTTGGGATTAGACTAGGTGGGATATTAATTGTAATGGGCAGTGAGCAGGAGGTTGGGATTAACCTCGGTGACTCGGACGAGAAAACAAACAATTGCACTATTTTGAATGGGGAGAGTCCCGTTTTCCATCCCCACACTGCTTTTTTGGATTTTTTCCTTTATTTTTGTCTCAATCTTTCACCATATGAGCTCTTCTGTTTTTTAATGTCTTTTCTTTAACCCAGAGGTGATTTTTGTGTGTCATCTAACATTTCCCCGATTTACTAACAAGTAGTTTCCTGGTCACTCAGCTCATTGTCTTCCCTCTAACTCCTGCCTGTTGCCTCCGGTCTCTCCTTTCCCAGTCCCAGTAAAACCGTTTCCCTTTGTTTTCAGTCCACACAAGAGTTATACCTGAACCGTTCCCCTGTCCTTTGTACAGATACTGATGGATCCGCTGGGTATTTTCACCTCTTCGTATCATTGTTTCAGATTCACAATATTTGCAGTTTTATCCATTTCTTTGATATTTTGCCAATTCCATTCTTTAACATTCTACGATTCCAATATTTGATATTGCAACAATTCTCAGTGGCAGTGAGGAAACCAAATCAAATCAGATGTTGGATGTGCTAACAGATCAATATTAAGCAGATGTAGTGAGATAATCCCGCTAATTTATTAATCATTGGTGTGACGGTACTTAGAATACTGTTTTGATTTCCTCAGTTAACAAGGTTATCGCAGCTATCGAAGAGATCGACTAGAGTGATTGAGAGAGTGGAGGGGTTGGATTAGGAGGAGATATTGTGTAAATTGGGCCTGTTCTCACTGGAAGAGAAAAGGTTGAGAGGTGATGTGATTACTGGTTCACTTTGTCCAGTGTATTAGAAACAGAGGACACAACAAGTGCTTGAAGGGTAAATTCAAAACTACTCTGTGGAAAAAAATTTCAGTGAGCGAGTGGTCAATCTGGGGAACAGGCTCCCTCAGGAGACGGTGGAAGCAATTAATATTGAATCATTAAACGGCAAATTAGATAGATTTATTTCAGAAAATCATATGTTGGGTTGTAGTATATGAATATTTTGAGATGTGACAGGTGGTATGTAGCATGCTTGGGAGGAAGAGATGACTTTGGATCTAAGGTTCACAAAGCTCTCCACCTCTGGGATTTTCCTCAACTCATGAGTCTGTTGTAGATTAATTAATAGAGATCGGTCAGTCAACAACTCCATCATCATTGTAGCATTCAATACCAGGGTTAGGAGGGGACTTACACAGACTGGTCTTTGCTCATCAAGCAATTCCTTTGCTCCTATGTTAGAATATTCTGTCAGCGCTGCGATGTTAGAATAATCTAAACTCATTCTTTGTCCCTTCCACTCACGTGATACACTTGTCCACTGAAATGGTCCTCGCCTGTTAACCAGAGACCGAGTCCCTCCACACCCTCTTCAAACGCCTGTTCCAGTCTGTCCCGGTAGAATTTCGTCAACTGGAACAGCTGGTAATCATCGCACTTTGTGAAGAACTTATTGATTGTCGAGTTCGGATCTGTGAACACAAAGAACCACATTAACAAACAGCTTCTAAAAACCCGCATACATCACATGTGTTACATTCCATCAATCTATATAGGCAATTCTGTGTGCAAATTTGTCAAACACGACTTATTGACAGCTAATCAGTTCCAGCCACCCGGATCATCCCCTCTATCTGTAAATGTTCACTAATTTGTCCTTCAAATAGAGATTCCAGGAGTTTGCTCACAACACAGTCTCCCCCTCTATCTCATTCCCACCACAAAATATCATATTTACATTCCTATTCTTTAAATGTGTACATATAGATTATATCTTAAGATAGCTCCAGGGAACATCCTAGTGTTCCAGGGTGGACATAGAACCATTTAGTAATACTGGTATCCACAAATATATTTTCACTCTCCTCAAAATGTTATAATCAGGATCATTTCTTTCCGACACCCATTCAAAACTAAATTCTGTCTCATAGTTAATAGATCACAGCATCCAGTGGACAAGGGCAGAAGGTGCATGGGGACACCATCACCTCCCATTTACCCTCCAAGTCACACAGCGACCACACTTGGACCAGGCCCGACCTGTTAGTCATCATCGTTGGGTCAAAATCATGGAAACCTCTACCCAAGTGTTCCTGTTTCAACAATTTTATTTATTCCACTCTCTAGTCTCGGATCTGGACATTCCCCACCTTCCAGTCAAATCAACCGATACCCTCCCACTGCTCCACTCGCCCACCCTCCCACTACTCCATTCACCCACCCACCCACTGCTCCATTCACCCACCCTCCCGCTGCACCACTCATCCACCCTCCCGCTGCTCCACTCACCCACCCTCCCGCTGTTCCATTCACCCACCCTCCCGCTACTCCATTCACCCACCCTCCCACTGTTCCATTCACCCACCCTCCCGCTGCTCCATTCAACCACCCTCCCGCCGCTCCATTCACCACCCTCCCGCTGCTCCATTCACCCACCCTCCCACTGCTCCATTCACCCACCCTCCCGCTGCTCCATTCACCCACCCTCCCACTGCTCCATTCACCCACCCTCCCACTGCCCCATTCACCCACCCTCCCGCTGCTCCATTCACCCACCCTCCCGCTGCTACATTCACCCACCCTCCCGCTGCTCCATTCACCCACCCTCCCGCTGCTCCAGTCACCCACCCTCCCGCTGCTCCATTCACCCATTCCATAAAATGATTGCTGCTGGTCGGTTCAGATCACGGCCGTCCCTTCCCTTCTCCATGAACTCACTCTATTGCTCCAAGAACGTGAACTCTTCCCTCCTGCTCCAGCCTTTCCGCCCTACATTGACCTGCCTCATATCTCCCTCCTTATGCAGCGCAGTGCAAAGCATTCCAGAGACCACCACCTTGAGGCCGTGATTTGTAGACCTGAGCCTCAGTCTTAATATTCCCTTATTGCTCTCCTATTCTTGTACCCCACCTGCCTCTCCAGAACGCCCCACTCGGAGTGGCCTCCTGCTCAGGAAGACCATCCTCTGAGTCACTGTCTCTATCCACATTACAGTCACCAATTCTAGGTATGTATTGGACATTTCCAGTATTCAGGGTCTGGCTCCACCTGTGACTGCAGTACCCCTCCATATCGTCACTCACTTCCCTCTTCCTACTCAGCCCCTATCCTAATCCCTCTTCCTGTGTGAGCTGCAGGTTGTTGCACGAGATCTGGACCCTTTGTTGGGACAGAAATGATATTTAAATGAATTTTCTGAACCTACCTTTGTCCTTTCTCATTCTTGAAGATGTTGGATATTCTCCCCTGTTTGGAGCTTCAGCCATGTTGGTGACAGGCGTTCCCAGATTCTAACGCTCTGCATTAAATACAATATTATTAAGAGGTCTAGATGGAAATATTGAAATAAAAAGCAGAACGTTGCCTTGTTAAACATGATATCAAGTCCCTCCTCCCCATCAGTACAACAGCAGTTAGATCTGGGATCGAACATTTCCATAGTGTTACGATCAACACTCCACATCAGGTGTGACACAGACAGCTGCCCAGTGAAATCCAGGGAGTCCCGCTGAGCATCACAACCGAGTACCACGCGGGCTCCCGTCGGCCGAGAATCCGCACTGGGAGCAACCATTGGTGAGATTTACTCACAGTACAGGCTGAGACTCCACACTGGGAGCACCCATTGGTGAGATGTACTCACACAGTGCAGGCCGAGACTCTGCACTGGGAGCACCCATTGGTGAGATTTACTCACACAGTGCAGGCCGAGACTCTGCACTGGGAGAACCCATTGGTGAGATTTACTCACACAGTACAGGCCGAGACTCTGCACTGGGAGCAACCATTGGTGAGATTTACTCACACAGTACAGGCCGAGACTCCGCACTGAGAGCAACCATTGGTGAGATTTACTCACAGTACAGGCCGAGACTCTGCACTGGGAGCACCCACTGGTGAGATTTACTCACACAGTGCAGGCCGAGACTCTGCACTGGGAGCACCCATTGGTGAGATTTACTCACACAGTACAGGCCGAGAATCTGCACTGGGAGCAACCATTGGTGAGATTTACTCACACAGTGCAGGCCAAGACTCTGCACAGGGAGCACCCATTGGTAAGATTTACTCACACAGTACAGGCCGAGACTCTGCACTGGGAGCAACCATTGGTGAGATGTACCCTAACAGTGCAGGCCGAGACTCTGCACTGGGAGCAACTATTGGTGAGATATACTCAAACAGTGCAGGCCGAGGCTCCGCACTGGGAGCACCCATTGGTGAGATTTACTCACAGTACAGGCTGAGACTCCACACTGGGAGCACCCATTGGTGAGATGTACTCACACAGTGCAGGCCGAGACTCCGCACTGGGAGAACCCATTGGTGAGATTTACTCACACAGTACAGGCCGAGACTCTGCACTGGGAGCAACCATTAGTGAGATTTACTCACACAATACAGGCCGAGAATCCGCACTGAGAGCAACCATTGGTGAGATTTACTCACAGTACAGGCCGAGACTCTGCACTGGGAGCACCCACTGGTGAGATTTACTCAAACAGTGCAGGCCGAGACTCTGCAATGGGAGGACCCATTGCTGAGATTTACTCACACAGTGCAGGCCGAGACTCTGCACTGGGAGCACCCATTGGTGAGATTTACTCACAGAACAGGCCGAGACACTGCACTGGGAGCACCCATTGGCGAGATTTATTCACACAGTGCAGGCCGAGAATCTACACTGGGAGCACCCATTGTTGAGATTTACTCACACAGTACAGGCCGAGAGTCTGCACTGGGAGCAACCATTGGTGAGATTTAATCACACAGTGCAGGCCGAGACTCTGCACTGGGAGCGCCCTTTGGTGAGGTTTACTCACACAGTACAGGCTGAGACTCTTCACTGGGAGCACCCATTGGTGAGATTTACTCACACAGTGCAGGCCGAGACTCTGCACAGGGAGCGCCCATTGGTAAGATTTACTCACACAGTACAGGCCGAGACTCTGCACAGGGAGCACCCATTGGTGAGATGTACCCTAACAGTGCAGGCCGAGACTCTGCACTGGGAGCACCCATTGGTGAGATTTACTCACAGTACAGGCCGAGTCTCTGCACTGGGAGCAACCATTGGTGAGATTTACTCACACAGTTCAGGCCGAGACTCCGCACTGGGATCACCCATTGGTGAGATTTACTCACAGTACAGGCCGAGACTCCGCACTGGGAGCACCCATTGGTGAGATTTACTCACACAGTACAGGCCGAGACTCTGCACTGGGAGCACCCATTGGTGAGATTTACTCACACAGTACAGGCCGAGACTCCGCACTGGGAGCACCCATTGGTGAGATTTACTCACACAGTGCAGGCCGAGACTCTGCACAGGGAGCACCCATTAGTGAGATTTACTCAGACAGTGCAGGCCGAGACTCCGCACTGGGAGCAAACATTGATAAGATTTACTCAGACAGTGCAGGCCGGGACTCCGCACTGGGGGCACCCATTGGTGAGATTTACTCACACAGTACACGCCGAGACTCTGCACTGGGAGCACCCATTGGTGAGATTTACTCATACAGTGCAGGCCAAGACTCTGCACAGGGAGCACCCATTGGTAAGATTTACTCACACAGTGCAGGCCGAGACTCCGCACTGGGAGCACCCATTGGTGAGATGTACCCTAACAGTGCAGGCCGAGACTCCGCACTGGGAGCACCCATTGGTGAGATATACCCTAACAGTGCGGGCCAAAACCAGCCTTATTACTGAGGTAGAGAATATTCTGCAGGTAAATATGGAGCGGGTGATCATTGATAAATTATATGATCCTTCACTGTACACAAAGTGGCGGTATTGACTTATGTTATTTACAGATATTTGTTGAGTTTTGATATTAATTATGGTATTTTATGAATATGTTATGAATCCACATACAGAATATACAGCTAGTCGGGATTCCTCTGGTCTCCATGAGCAGTGAGGTTGTCGTGGGTTCATGGAGGTGTGATCTGGTTAGAGTGAGGAGAGGGTGAAATGCACAAGAGGGCTGAGTCTGAGGAACAGAGAGATCTTGGTGGTGGGGGAGTGAAGGACTGGAGGAGGTTACAGAGACAGGGAGTGCCAGATCAATGAATGGGGTTTAAACGAGGGTGAGAGTTTTAATTTGGAGTTGCTGGGGGACCAGGAGCCAAGGTAGGTTCACAAGGACAGGGTGAGCGGTTAGCAGGGTTTTGATGCACTTAATTCATGGTGCGTGAAAGGATAAAAGCCAACCCGTACAGCATTGGAAAAATCAAGTCTACAGTGAGAAAAGCATGGAAGAGGATTTCAGCAGCAGATGGGCTGAAGCAGGGATGAAACATAGAAACATAGAGATAGGAACAGGAGTAGGCCATTCGGCCCTTCGAGCCTGCTACGCCATTCAATGAGATCATGGCTGATCTTCGTCTGAGATCTTAGCTGATCTTACCAGTTCAGTACCCCGTCCCCGCCTTTTCTCCGTAACCCTTAATCCCCTTAGCCTTCAGAAATATATCCAATTCTCTCTTGAAAATATTTATTGAATTAGCCTTTACAGCCCTCTGTGGCAGGGAATTCCACAGGCTCACCACTCTTTGAGTGAAGAAATTCTTCCTCATCTCTGTTTTAAATGATTTGCCCGCTATTTTTAGACTGTGGCCCCTGGTTCTGTGCTCCCCTGCCATTGGAAACATTCTCTCTGAATTCAGCCTGTCCAGGCCTGCCATAATTTTATATGTTTCGATGAGATCCCCTCTCAATCTTCTAAACTCCAGTGAGTACAAGCCCAAACTATTCAATCTCTCCTCGTATGTCATTCCCGCCATTCCAGGTATCAGCCTGGTGAATCGCCGCTGCACTCTTTCCATGGCAAGAACATCCTTCCGCAGATGGGGCGACCAAAACTGTACACAATACTCCAGATGCGGTCTCACCAGCACCTTGTACAGCTGTAGTAAGGTATCCCTATTCCTATACTCGAACCCCCTTGATATGAAGGCCAACATACCATTTGCCTTCTTAATCGCCTGTTGCACCTGCATGCTCTCCTTCAGTGACTGGTGCACAAGAACACCCAGGTCCCTCTGCACTTCCCCATCTCCCAATCTATTGCCATTTAGATAATAATCTACCCTCCTGTTTTTACCCCCAAAGTGGATAACCTCGCATTTATCCACATTATAGTGCATCTGCCACGTATCCGCCCATTCCCCCAACCTGTCCAAATCGCACTGTAGCCTCCTGACATCCTCATCAGAGCCCACCCCTGCTCCTAGTTTAGTGTCGTCAGCGAATTTGGAAATATTGCATCCAATTCCCTGATCCAGATCATTTATATATATTGTGAACAGCTGGGGTCCCAGGACAGATCCTTGCGGCACCCCGCTGGTCACTGCCTGCCACTCCAAAAACGAGCCGTTTATTCCAACTCTCTGTTTTCTATCCGCCAGCCAGTTCTCTATCCACGTTAATACTTTGCCACCAATCCCATGAGTCTTAATTTTGCATGATAATCTTTTGTGTGGAACCTTATCGAAGGCTTTCTGGAAGTCAAGGTACACCACATCCACTGGCTCTCCCCCATCTATTTTACCAGTTACTTCCTCAAAAAATTCCAGCAGATTAGTCAAACACGATTTACCCTTTGTAAATCCATGTTGACTCTGTCCGATCCTTTCCCCATTTGTCAAGTGCTCCGCTATTTTATCCTTAATAATGGACTCTCGCATTTTGCCCACAACCGATGTAAGGCTTACTGGTCTATAATTCCCTGCTTTCTCTCTACCCCCCTTTTTAAATATTGGGGTAACATTAGCTACCCTCCAATCCACGGGTACTGTTCCCGAGTCAATGGAGTTCCGGAAGATGATCCTTAGAGCATCTGCTATCTCCAGGGCCACCTCCTTAAGTACCCTAGGATGTAATTTATCAGGCCCCGGGGATTTGTCGGCCTTCAGTCCCCTCAACTTACCCAACACCATATCCCTAGAGATACTAATTTCTGTCAGCTCCTCCCTCTCATTAGTCCCTATGTTTGCCGATATTCCTGGGAGGTTATTTGTGTCCTCCTTTGTGAATACAGAACCAAAGTATGAGTTTAATTGGTCTGCCATTTCCTTATTCTCCATTATATATTCTCCCGAATCGGACTGCAAGGGACCGACTTGGGATTTTACCAGTCTTTTCCTCCTGATATACCGATAAAAGCTTTTGCAGTCTGTCTTTATGTTTGCTGCAAGTTTACTTTCGTATTCTATTTTCCCCTTCCTGATTAATCCCTTTGTCCTCTTTTGCTGTATCCTGTACTGCCCCCAATCTTCCGGTCTGGTGCTTTTTTTTGCCAGTTGATATGCCCTTTTTTTTGATTTTATGCTGTCCCTAATTTCCCTCGTTATCCACGGTTGAGCCACCTTTTTAGGTTTATTTTTATGCCAAACCGGTATAAACATGTTCTGGAATTCTTCCATTCTATCTTTGAATGCTTGCCATTGTCTATCCACTGTCAATCCCCCCAGAAACACCACCCAATCAATCTTACCCAATTCCCGTCTCATACCCTCGTAATTCCCTTTATGAAGAATGCTGATGTTACTCAGTTGGAAGTAGACGGTCTTTGTGATGAGAGGAGATCAGGTCAGAAGCTCAGCTTGGTGCCAGTAGAACACTGAGGTTGTGAACAATCCGGGACATTGGCTGGGACGGGGAGGGAATCACTGGCGAGGGAACAGAATTCATGGCAGGGGGCGAAGACCATGTCCTGGGTCTTCCCAATGAGTAATTGGAGAAATATGTAGGTCATCACAGACTGGCTGTGGGATAAGCAGTGTGAGAAACCATAAGCATTGGAGGGTCGAGAGAGGGACTGGAGAGGGAGAGCAGAGGGGACGGAGAGAGAGGGAGAGCGGAGGGGCCGGAGAGGGAGAGCAGAGGGGCCGGAGAGTGAGAGCAGAGGGGCTGGAGAGGGGGAGAGAGTGGCCGGAGAGGGAGAGCAGAGGGGCCGGAGAGAGAGGGAGAGCAGAGGGAACGGAGAGGGAGAGCAGAGGGGCCGGAGAGGGAGAGCAGAGGGGCCGAAGAGGGAGAGCAGAGGGGCCGGAGAGGGAGAGCAGAGGGGCCGGAGAGGGAGAGCAGAGGGGCTGGAGAGGGAGAGCAGAGGGGCTGGGGAGGGAGAGTAGAGGGGCTGGAGAGGGAGAGCAGGGGGGCCAGAGATGGAGAGCAGAGGGGCTGGAGAGGGAGAGCAGAGGGGCCGGAGAGGGAGAGCAGAGGGGCCGGAGAGGGAGAGAGGGGCTGGAGAGGGAGAGCAGAGGGGCCGGAGAGGGGGACAGGGGCTGGAGAGGGAGAGCAGAGGGGCCGGAGAGGGAGAGCAGAGGGGCCGGAGAGAGAGAGCAGAAGGGCCGGAGAGGGAGAGCAGAGGGCCTGGAGAGGGAGAGCAGAGGGGCTGGAGAGGGATAGCAGAGGGGCGGGAGAGAGAGTGCAGAATGGCCGGAGAGGGAGAGCAGAGGGGCCGGAGAGGGAGAGCAGAGGGGCCGGAGAGGGAGAGCAGAGGGGCTGGAGAGGGAGAGCAGAGGGGCCGGAGAGGGAGAGCAGAGGGGCCAGAGAGGGAGAGCAGAGGGGCTGGAGTGGGAGAGCAGAGGGGCCGGAGAGGGAGAGCAGAGGGGCCGGAGAGGGAGAGCAGAGGGGCCGGAGAGGGAGAGCAGAGGGGCTGGAGAGGGAGAGCAGAGGGGCCGGAGAGAGAGAGAAGAGGGGCTGGAGAGGGAGAGCAGAGGGGCAGGAGAGGGAGAGCAGAGGGGCCGGAGAGGGAGAGCAGAGGGGCTGGAGAGGGAGAGCTGAGGGGCCGGAGAGGGAGAGAGGGGCTGGAGAGGGAGAGCAGAGGGGCTGGAGAGGGAGAGCAGAGGGGCCGGAGATAGAGAGCAGAGGGGCCGCAGAGGGAGAGTAGAGTGGCCGGGGAGGGAGAGAGGGGCTGGAGAGGGAGAGCATTGGGGCCGGAGAGGGAGAGCAGAGGGGCTGGAGAGGGAGAGAGAGGCCGGAGAGGGAGAGCAGAGGGGCCGGAGAGGGAGAGCAGAGGGGCTGCAGAGGGAAAGCAGAGGGGCCGGAGAGGGAGCGCAGAGGGGCCGGAGAGAGAGAGCAGAGGGGCCGGAGAGGGAGAGCAGAGGGGCCGGAGAGAGAGAGCAGAGGGGCCGGAGAGGGAGAGCAGAGGGTCTGGAGAGGGAGAGCAGAGGGGCTGGAGAGGGAGAGCAGAGGGGCCGGAGAGGGAAAGCAGAGGGGCTGGAGAGGGAGAGCAGAGGGACCGGAGAGGGAGAGCAGAGGGGCCGGAGAGGGAGAGAGGGGCTGGAGAGTGAGAGCAGAGGGGCCAGAGAGGGGGACAGAGGCTGGAGAGGGAGAGCAGAGGGGCCGGAGAGGGAGAGCAGAGGGGCCGGAGAGAGAGAGCAGAAGGGCCGGAGAGGGAGAGCAGAGGGCCTGGAGAGGGAGAGCAGAGGGGCTGGAGAGGGATAGCAGAGGGTCGGGAGAGAGAGAGCAGATGGGCCGGAGAGGGAGAGCAGAGGGGCCGGAGAGGGAGAGCAGAGGGGCCGGAGAGGGAGAGCAGAGGGGCTGGAGAGGGAGAGCAGAGGGGCCGGAGAGGGAGAGCAGAGGGGCCAGAGAGGGAGAGCAGAGGGGCTGGAGCGGGAGAGCAGAGGGGCCGGAGAGGGAGAGCAGAGGGGCCGGAGAGGGAGAGCAGAGGGGCCGGAGAGGGAGAGCAGAGGGGCTGGAGAGGGCGAGCAGAGGGGCTGGAGAGGGAGAGCAGAGGGGCCGGAGAGAGAGAAGAGGGGCTGGAGAGGGAGAGCAGAGGGGCAGGAGAGGGAGAGCAGAGGGGCCGGAGATGGAGAGCAGAGGGGCTGGAGAGGGAGAGCAGAGGTGCCGAAGAGGGAGAGAGGGGCTGGAGAGGGAGAACAGAGGGGCTGGAGAGGGAGAGCAGAGGGGCCGCAGAGGGAGAGTAGAGGGGCCGGGGAGGGAGAGAGGGGCTGGAGAGGGAGAGCAGTGGGGCCGGAGAGGGAGAGCAGAGGGGCTGGAGACGGAGAGAGAGGCCGGAGAGGGAGAGCAGAGGGGCCGGAGAGGGAGAGCAGAGGGGCTGGAGAGGGAGAGCAGAGCGGCCGGAGATGGAGCGCAGAGGGGCCGGAGAGAGAGAGCAGAGGGGCCGGAGAGGGAGAGCAGAGGGGCCGGAGAGAGAGAGCAGAGGGGCCGGAGAGGGAGAGCAGAGGGGCTGGAGAGGGAGAGCAGAGGGGCTGGAGAGGGAGAGCAGAGTGGCAGGAGAGGGAAAGCAGAGGGGCCGGAGGGGGAGAGCAGAGGGGCCGGAGAGAGAGAGCAGAGGGGCCGGAGAGGGAGAGCAGAGGGGCCGGAGAGGGAGAGCAGGGGGTCTGGAGAGGGAGAGCAGAGGGGCCGGAGAGGGAGAGCAGAGGGGCCGGAGAGGGGGAGCAGAGGGGCTGGAGAGGGAGAGCAGAGGTGCCGGAGAGAGAGAGCAGAGGGGCTGGAGAGGGAGAGCAGAGGGGCCGGAGAGAGAGAGCAGAGGGGCTGGAGAGGGAGAGCAGAGGTGCTGGAGAGGGTGAGCAGAAGGGCTGGAGAGAGAGAGCAGAGGGGCTGGAGAGGGAGAGCAGAGGGGCCGGAGAGAGAGTGCAGAGGGGCTGGAGAGGGAGAGCAGAGGGTCTGGAGAGGTAGAGCAGAGGGGCTGGAGAGGGACAGCAGATGGGCCGGAGAGGGAGAGCAGAGGGGCCGGAGAGGGAGTGAGGGGGCGGAGAGAGAGAGCAGAGGGGCTGGAGAGGGATAGCAGAGGGGCCGGAGAGGGAGAGAGGGGTTGGAGAGGGAGAGCAGAGGGGCTGGAGAGGGGGAGCAGAGGGGCCGGAGATAGAGAGCAGAGGGGCCGGAGAGGGAGAGAGGGGCTGGAGAGGGAGAGCAGAGGGGCCGGAGAGGGAGACCAGAGGGGCTGGAAGGGGAGAGAGAGGCCGGAGAGGGAGAGCAGAGGGGCCGGAGAGGGAGAGCAGAGGGGCTGGTGAGGGAAAGCAGAGGGGCCGGAGAGGGAGCGCAGGGGGGGCCGGAGAGAGAGAGCAGAGGGGCCGGAGAGGGAGAGCAGAGGGGCCGGAGAGAGAGAGCAGAGTGGCCGGAGAGGGAGAGCAGAGGGGCTGGACAGGGAGAGCAGAGGGGCCGGAGAGGGAGAGCAGAGGGGCCAGAGAGGGAAAGCAGAGGGGCCGGAGAGGGAGAGCAGAGGGGCCGGAGAGGGAGAGCAGAGGGGCCGGAGAGGGAGAGCAGAGGGTCTGGAGAGGGGGAGCAGAGGGGCTAGAGAGGGAGAGCAGAGGCGCCGGAGAGAGAGAGCAGATGGGCCGGAGAGGGAGAGCAGAGGGGCCGGAGAGAGAGAGCAGAGGGGCTGGAGAGGGAGAACAGAGGTGCTGGAGAGGGTGAGCAGAAGGGCTGGAGAGAGAGAGCAGAGGGGCTGGAGAGGGAGAGCAGAGGGGCCGGAGAGGGAGAGCAGAGGGGCTGGAGAGGGGGAGAGAGTGGCCGGAGAGGGAGAGCAGAGGGGCCGGAGAGAGAGGGAGAGCAGAGGGAACGGAGAGGGAGAGCAGAGGGGCCGGAGAGGGAGAGCAGAGGGGCCGGAGTGGGAGAGCAGAGGGGCCGGAGAGGGAGAGCAGAGGGGCCGGAGAGGGAGAGCAGAGGGGCTGGAGAGGGAGAGCAGAGGGGCTGGGGAGGGAGAGCAGAGGGGCTGGAGAGGGAGAGCAGATGGGCCAGAGATGGAGAGCAGAGGGGCTGGATTGGGAGAGCAGATGGGCCGGAGAGGGAGAGCAGAGGGGCCGGAGAAGGAGAGAGGGGCTGGAGAGGGAGAGCAGAGGGGCCGGAGAGGGAGAGCAGAGGGGCCGGAGAGAGAGAGCAGAGGGGCCGGAGAGGGAGAGCAGAGGGCCTGGAGAGGGAGAGCAGAGCGGCTGGAGAGGGATAGCAGAGGGGCGGGAGAGAGAGAGCAGATGGGCCGGAGAGGGAGAGCAGAGGGGCCGGAGAGGGAGAGCAGAGGGGCCGGAGAGGGAGTGCAGAAGGGCTGGAGAGGGAGAGCAGTGGGGCCGGAGAGGGAGAGCAGAGGGGCCAGAGAGGGAGAGCAGAGGGGCTGGAGCGGGAGAGCAGAGGGGCCGGAGAGGGAGAGCAGAGGGGCCGGAGAGGGAGAGAGGGGCTGGAGAGGGAGAGCAGAGGGGCCGGAGAGGGAGAGCAGAGGGGCCGGAGAGAGAGAGCAGAGGGGCCGGAGAGGGAGAGCAGAGGGCCTGGAGAGGGAGAGCAGAGGGGCTAGAGAGGGATAGCAGAGGGGCGGGAGAGAGAGAGCAGATGGGCCGGAGAGGGAGAGCAGAGTGGCCGGAGAGGGAGAGCAGAGGGGCTGGAGCGGGAGAGCAGAGGGGCCGGAGAGGGAGAGCAGAGGGGCCGGAGAGGGAGAGCAGAGGGGCCGGAGAGGGAGAGCAGAGGGCCTGGAGAGGGAGAGCAGAGGGGCTGGAGAGGGAGAGCAGAGGGGCAGGAGAGGGAGAGCAGAGGGGCCGGAGAGGGAGAGCAGAGGGGCTGGAGAGGGAGACCAGAGGGGCCGGAGAGGGAGAGAGGGGCTGGAGAGGGAGAGCAGAGGGGCTGGAGAGGGAGAGCAGAGGGGCCGCAGAGGGAGAGCAGAGGGGCCGGGGAGGGAGAGAGGGGCTGGAGAGGGAGAGCAGTGGGGCCGGAGAGGGAGGGCAGAGGGGCTGGAGAGGGAGAGATAGGTCGGAGAGGGAGAGCAGAGGGGCCGGAGAGGGAGAGCAGAAAGGCTGGAGAGGGAGAGCAGAGGGGCCGGAGAGGGAGAGCAGAGGGGCCGGAGAGAGAGAGCAGAGGGGCCAGAGAGGGAGAGCAGAGGGGCCTGAGAGGGAGAGCAGAGGGTCTGGAGAGGGAGAGCAGAGGGTCCGGAGAGGGAAAGCAGAGGGGCCGGAGAGGGAGAGCAGAGGGGCCGGAGAGAGAGAGCAGAGGGGCCGGAGAGGGAGAGCAGAGGGGCCTGAGAGGGAGAGCAGAGGGTCTGGAGAGGGAGAGCAGAGGGGCCGGAGAGGGAGAGCAGAGCGGCCGGAGATGGAGAGCAGAGGGGCCGGAGAGAGAGAGCAGAGGGGCCGGAGAGGGAGAGCAGAGGGGCCGGAGAGGGGGAGCAGAGGGGCTGGAGAGGGAGAGCAGAGGTGCCGGAGAGAGAGAGCAGAGGGGCCGGAGAGGGAGAGCAGAGGGGCCGGAGAGAGAGAGCAGAAGGGCTGGAGAGGGAGAGCAGAGGTGCTGGAGAGGGTGAGCAGAAGGGCTGGAGAGAGAGAGCAGGGGGGCTGGAGAGGGAGAGCAGAGGGGCCGGAGAGAGAGAGCAGAGGGGCTGGAGAGGGAGAGCAGAGGGGCTGGAGAGGGAGAGCAGAGGGGCTGGAGGGGGAGAGCAGATGGGCCGGAGAGGGAGAGCAGAGGGGCCGGAGAGGGAGAGAGGGGCCGGAGAGAGAGAGCAGAGGGGCTGGAGAGGGATAGAAGAGGGGCCGGAGAGGGAGAGAGGGGCTGGAGAGGGAGAGCAGAGGGGCTGGAGAGGGGGAGCAGAGGGGCCGGAGATAGAGAGCAGAGGGGCCGGAGAGGGTGAGAGGGGCTGGAGAGGGAGAGCAGAGGGGCCGGAGAGGGAGAGCAGAGGGGCAGGAAGGGGAGAGAGAGGCCGGAGAGGGAGAGCAGAGGGGCCGGAGAGGGAGAGCAGAGGGGCCGGAGAGGGAGAGCAGAGGGGCCGGAGAGGGAGCGCAGAGGGGCCGGAGAGAGAGAGGAGAGGGGCCGGAGAGGGAGAGCAGAGGGGCCGGAGAGAGAGAGCAGAGTGGCTGGAGAGGGAGAGCAGAGGGGCTTGACAGGGAGAGCAGAGGGGCTGGAGAGGGAGAGCAGAGGGGCCAGAGAGGGAAAGCAGAGGGGCCAGAGAGGGAGAGCAGAGGGGCCGGAGAGAGAGAGCAGAGGGGCCGGAGAGGGAGAGCAGAGGGTCTGGAGAGGGGGAGCAGAGGGGCTAGAGAGGGAGAGCAGACGCGCCGGAGAGAGAGAGCAGATGGGCCGGAGAGGGAGAGCAGAGGGTCCGGAGAGAGAGAGCAGAGGGGCTGGAGAGGGAGAGCAGAGGTGCTGGAGAGGGTGAGCAGAAGGGCTGGAGAGAGAGAGCAGAGGGGCTGGAGAGGGAGAGCAGAGGGTCCAGAGAGAGAGAGCAGAGGGGCTGGAGAGGGAGAGCAGAGGGGCCGGAGAGGGAGAGCAGAGGGGCCGGAGAGGGAGAGCAGAGGGGCCGGAGAGGGAGAGCAGAGGGGCCGGAGAGGGACAGCAGAGGGGCCGGAGAGGGAGAGCAGAGGGACTGGAGAGGGTGAGCAGAGGGGCTGGGGAGGGAGAGCAGAGGGGCTGGAGAGGGAGAGCAGAGGGTCCAGAGATGGAGAGCAGAGGGGCTGGAGAGGGAGAGCAGAGGGGCTGGAGAGGGAGAGCAGAGGGGCCGGAGAGGGAGAGAGGGGCCGGAGAGGGAGAGCAGAGGGGCCGGAGAGGGGGACAGTGGCTGGAGAGGGAGAGCAGAGGGGCCGGAGAGGGACAGCAGAGGGGCGGGAGAGAGAGAGCAGAGGGGCCGGAGAGGGAGTGCAGCGGGGCTGGAGAGGGACAGCAGAGGGGCTGGAGAGGGATAGCAGAGGGGCGGGAGAGAGAGAGCAGATGGGCCGGAGAGGGAGAGCAGAGGGGCCGGAGAGGGAGAGCAGAGGGGCCGGAGAGGGAGAGCAGAGGGGCTGGAGAGGGAGAGCAGAGGGGCCGGAGAGGGAGCGCAGAGGGGCCGGAGAGAGAGAGCAGAGGGGCCAGAGAGGGAGAGCAGAGGGGCCGGAGAGAGAGGGCAGAGGGGCCGGAGAGGGAGAGCAGAGGGGCGGGAGAGGGAGAGCAGTGGGGCTGGAGAGGGAGAGCAGAGGGGCCGGAGAGGGAAAGCAGAGGGGCCGGAGAGGGAGAGCAGAGGGGCCGGAGAGAGAGAGCAGAGGGGCCGGAGAGGGAGAGCAGAGGGGCCGGAGAGGGAGAGCAGAGGGTCTGGAGAGGGAGAGCAGAAGGGCCGGAGAGGGAGAGCAGAGCGGCTGGAGATGGAGAGCAGAGGGGCTGGAGAGAGAGAGCAGAGGGGCCGGAGAGGGAGAGCAGAGGGGCCGGGGAGGGGGAGCAGAGGGGCTGGAGAGGGAGAGCAGAGGTGCCGGAGAGAGAGAGCAGAGGGGCTGTAGAGGGAGAGCAGAGGTGCTGGAGAGGGAGGGCAGAAGGGCTGGAGAGAGAGAGCAGAGGGGCTGGAGAGGGAGAGCAGAGGGGCCGGAGAGAGAGAGCAAAGGGGCTGGAGAGGGAGAGCAGAGGGGCTGGAGAGGGAGAGCAGATGGGCCAGAGAGGGAGAGCAGAGGGGCCGGAGAGGGAGAGAGGGGCCGGAGAGAGAGAGCAGAGGGGCTGGAGAGGGAGAGCAGAGGGGCCGGAGAGGGAGAGAGGGGCTGGAGAGGGAGAGCAGAGGGGCTGGAGAGGGGGAGCAGAGGGGCCGGAGATAGAGAGCAGAGGGGCCGGAGAGGGAGAGGGGGCTGGAGAGGGAGAGCAGAGGGGCCGGAGAGGGAGAGCAGAGGGGCTGGAAGGGGAGAGAGAGGCCGGAGAGGGAGAGCAGAGGGGCCGGAGAGGGAGAGCAGAGGGGCTGGAGAGGGAGAGCAGAGGGGCCGGAGAGGGAGAGCAGAGGGGCCGGAGAGAGAGAGCAGAGTGGCCGGAGAGGGAGAGCAGACGTGCTGGACAGGGAGAGCAGAGGGGCTGGAGAGGGAGAGTAGAGGGGCCAGAGAGGGAAAGCAGAGGGGCCGGAGAGAGAGAGCAGAGGGGCCGGAGTGGGAGAGCAGAGGGGCTGGAGAGGGAGAGCAGTGGGTCTGGAGAGGGGGAGCAGAGGGGCTAGAGAGGGAGAGCAGAGGCGCCGGAGAGAGAGAGCAGAGGGGCCGGAGAGGGAGAGCAGAGAGGCCGGAGAGAGAGAGCAGAGGGGCTGGAGAGGGAGAGCAGAGGTGCTGGAGAGGGAGAGCAGAGGGGACGGAGAGGGAGAGCAGAGGGGCCGGAGAGGGAGAGCAGAAGGGCCGGAGAGGGACAGCAGAGGGGCCGGTGAGGGAGAGCAGAGGGGCTGGAGAGGGAGAGCAGAGGGGCTGGGGAGGGAGAGCAGAGGGGCTGGAGAGGGAGAGCAGAGGGGCCAGAGATGGAGAGCAGAGGGGCTGGAGATGGAGTGCAGAGGGGCCGGAGAGGGAGAGCAGAGGGGCCGGAGAGGGAGAGAGGGGCCGGAGAGGGAGAGCAGAGGGGCCGGACAGGGGGACAGGAGCTGGAGAGGGAGAGCAGAGGGGCAGGAGAGGGAGAGCAGAGGGGCGGGAGAGAGATAGCAGAGGGGCCGGAGAGGGAGAGCAGAGGGGCTGGAGAGGGAGAGCAGAGGGGCTGGAGAGGGACAGCAGAGGGGCGGGAGAGAGAGAGCAGATGGGCCGGAGAGGGAGAGCAGAGGGGCCGGAGTGGGTGAGCAGAACGGCCGGAGAGGGAGAGCAGAGGGGCTGGAGAGGGAGAGCAGAAGGGCTGGAGAGGGAGAGCAGAGGTGCTGGAGAGGGTGAGCAGAAGGGCTGGAGAGAGAGAGCAGGGGGGCTGGAGAGGGAGAGCAGAGGGGCCGGAGAGAGAGAGCAGAGGGGCTGGAGAGGGAGAGCAGAGGGGCTGGAGAGGGAGAGCAGAGGGGCTGGAGAGGGAGAGCAGATGGGCCGGAGAGGGAGAGCAGAGGGGCCGGAGAGGGAGAGAGGGGCCGGAGAGAGAGAGCAGAGGGGCTGGAGAGGGATAGAAGAGGGGCCGGAGAGGGAGAGAGGGGCTGGAGAGGGAGAGCAGAGGGGCTGGAGAGGGGGAGCAGAGGGGCCGGAGATAGAGAGCAGAGGGTCCGGAGAGGGTGAGAGGGGCTGGAGAGGGAGAGCAGAGGGGCCGGAGAGGGAGAGCAGAGGGGCAGGAAGGGGAGAGAGAGGCCGGAGAGGGAGAGCAGAGGGGCCGGAGAGGGAGAGCAGAGGGGCCGGAGAGGGAGAGCAGAGGGGCCGGAGAGGGAGCGCAGAGGGGCCGGAGAGAGAGAGGAGAGGGGCCGGAGAGGGAGAGCAGAGGGGCCGGAGAGAGAGAGCAGAGTGGCTGGAGAGGGAGAGCAGAGGGGCTGGACAGGGAGAGCAGAGGGGCTGGAGAGGGAGAGCAGAGGGGCCAGAGAGGGAAAGCAGAGGGGCCAGAGAGGGAGAGCAGAGGGGCCGGAGAGAGAGAGCAGAGGGGCCGGAGAGGGAGAGCAGAGGGGCCGGAGAGGGAGAGCATAGGGGCCGGAGAGGGACAGCAGAGGGGCCGGAGAGGGAGAGCAGAGGGACTGGAGAGGGTGAGCAGAGGGGCTGGGGAGGGAGAGCAGAGGGGCTGGAGAGGGAGAGCAGAGGGGCCAGAGATGGAGAGCAGAGGGGCTGGAGAGGGAGAGCAGAGGGGCCGGAGAGGGAGGGCAGAGGGGCCGGAGAGGGAGAGAGGGGCCGGAGAGGGAGAGCAGAGGGGCCGGAGAGGGGGACAGTGGCTGGAGAGGGAGAGCAGAGGGGCCGGAGAGGGACAGCAGAGGGGCGGGAGAGAGAGAGCAGAGGGGCCGGAGAGGGAGAGCAGAGGGGCCGGAGAGGGAGAGCAGAGGGGCCGGAGAGGGAGAGCAGAGGGGCCGGAGAGGGAGAGCAGAGGGGCCGGAGAGGGAGCGCAGAGGGGCCGGAGAGAGAGAGGAGAGGGGCCGGAGAGGGAGAGCAGAGGGGCCGGAGAGAGAGAGCAGAGTGGCTGGAGAGGGAGAGCAGAGGGGCTGGACAGGGAGAGCAGAGGGGCTGGAGAGGGAGAGCAGAGGGGCCAGAGAGGGAAAGCAGAGGGGCCAGAGAGGGAGAGCAGAGGGGCCGGAGAGAGAGAGCAGAGGGGCCGGAGAGGGAGAGCAGAGGGTCTGGAGAGGGGGAGCAGAGGGGCTAGAGAGGGAGAGCAGACGCGCCGGAGAGAGAGAGCAGATGGGCCGGAGAGGGAGAGCAGAGGGGCCGGAGAGAGACAGCAGAGGGGCTGGAGAGGGAGAGCAGAGGTGCTGGAGAGGGTGAGCAGAAGGGCTGGAGAGAGAGAGCAGAGGGGCTGGAGAGGGAGAGCAGAGGGTCCGGAGAGAGAGAGCAGAGGGGCTGGAGAGGGAGAGCAGAGGGGCCGGAGAGGGAGAGCAGAGGGGCCGGAGAGGGAGAGCAGAGGGGCCGGAGAGGGAGAGCAGAGGGGCCGGAGAGGGACAGCAGAGGGGCCGGAGAGGGAGAGCAGAGGGGCCGGAGAGGGAGAGCAGAGGGGCCGGAGAGGGAGCGCAGAGGGGCCGGAGAGAGAGAGGAGAGGGGCCGGAGAGGGAGAGCAGAGGGGCCGGAGAGAGAGAGCAGAGTGGCTGGAGAGGGAGAGCAGAGGGGCTGGACAGGGAGAGCAGAGCGGCTGGAGAGGGAGAGCAGAGGGGCCGGAGAGGGAAAGCAGAGGGGCCAGAGAGGGAGAGCAGAGGGGCCGGAGAGAGAGAGCAGAGGGGCCGGAGAGGGAGAGCAGAGGGGCCGGAGAGGGAGAGCAGAGGGGCCGGAGAGGGACAGCAGAGGGGCCGGAGAGGGAGAGCAGAGGGACTGGAGAGGGTGAGCAGAGGGGCTGGGGAGGGAGAGCAGAGGGGCTGGAGAGGGAGAGCAGAGGGGCCAGAGATGGAGAGCAGAGGGGCTGGAGAGGGAGAGCAGAGGGGCCGGAGAGGGAGGGCAGAGGGGCCGGAGAGGGAGAGAGGGGCCGGAGAGGGAGAGCAGAGGGGCCGGAGAGGGGGACAGTGGCTGGAGAGGGAGAGCAGAGGGGCCGGAGAGGGACAGCAGAGGGGCGGGAGAGAGAGAGCAGAGGGGCCGGAGAGGGAGTGCAGCGGGGCTGGAGAGGGATAGCAGAGGGGCGGGAGAGAGAGAGCAGATGGGCCGGAGAGGGAGAGCAGAGGGGCCGGAGAGGGAGAGCAGAGGGGCCGGAGAGGGAGAGCAGAGGGGCCGGAGAGGGAGAGCAGAGGGGCCGGAGAGGGAGCGCAGAGGGGCCGGAGAGAGAGAGGAGAGGGGCCGGAGAGGGAGAGCAGAGGGGCCGGAGAGAGAGAGCAGAGTGGCTGGAGAGGGAGAGCAGAGGGGCTGGACAGGGAGAGCAGAGGGGCTGGAGAGGGAGAGCAGAGGGGCCAGAGAGGGAAAGCAGAGGGGCCAGAGAGGGAGAGCAGAGGGGCCGGAGAGAGAGAGCAGAGGGGCCGGAGAGGGAGAGCAGAGGGTCTGGAGAGGGGGAGCAGAGGGGCTAGAGAGGGAGAGCAGATGCGCCGGAGAGAGAGAGCAGATGGGCCGGAGAGGGAGAGCAGAGGGGCCGGAGAGAGACAGCAGAGGGGCTGGAGAGGGAGAGCAGAGGTGCTGGAGAGGGTGAGCAGAAGGGCTGGAGAGAGAGAGCAGAGGGGCTGGAGAGGGAGAGCAGAGGGTCCGGAGAGAGAGAGCAGAGGGGCTGGAGAGGGAGAGCAGAGGGGCCGGAGAGGGAGAGCAGAGGGGCCGGAGAGGGAGAGCAGAGGGGCCGGAGAGGGAGAGCAGAGGGGCCGGGGAGGGACAGCAGAGGGGCCGGAGAGGGAGAGCGGAGGGACTGTAGAGGGTGAGCAGAGGGGCTGGGGAGGGAGAGCAGAGGGGCTGGAGAGGGAGAGCAGAGGGGCCAGAGATGGAGAGCAGAGGGGCTGGAGAGGGAGAGCAGAGGGGCCGGAGAGGGAGAGCAGAGGAGCCGGAGAGGGAGAGAGGGGCCGGAGAGGGAGAGCAGAGGGGCCGGAGAGGGGGACAGTGGCTGGAGAGGGAGAGCAGAGGGGCCGGAGAGGGACAGCAGAGGGGCGGGAGAGAGAGAGCAGAGGGGCCGGAGAGGGAGTGCAGCGGGGCTGGAGAGGGACAGCAGAGGGGCTGGAGAGGGATAGCAGAGGGGCGGGAGAGAGAGAGCAGATGGGCCGGAGAGGGAGAGCAGAGGGGCCGGAGAGGGAGAGCAGAGGGGCCGGAGAGGGAGAGCAGAGGGGCTGGAGAGGGAGAGCAGAGGGGCCGGAGAGGGAGCGCAGAGGGGCCGGAGAGAGAGAGCAGAGGGGCCAGAGAGGGAGAGCAGAGGGGCCGGAGAGAGAGAGCAGAGGGGCCGGAGAGGGAGAGCAGAGGGGCTGGAGAGGGAGAGCAGTGGGGCTGGAGAGGGAGAGCAGAGGGGCCGGAGAGGGAAAGCAGAGGGGCCGGAGAGGGAGAGCAGAGGGGCCGGAGAGAGAGAGCAGAGGGGCCGGAGAGGGAGAGCAGAGGGGCCGGAGAGGGAGAGCAGAGGGTCTGGAGAGGGAGAGCAGAAGGGCCGGAGAGGGAGAGCAGAGCGGCCGGAGATGGAGAGCAGAGGGGCTGGAGAGAGAGAGCAGAGGGCGGGAGAGGGAGAGCAGAGGGGCCGGGGAGGGGGAGCAGAGGGGCTGGAGAGGGAGAGCAGAGGTGCCGGAGAGAGAGAGCAGAGGGGCTGTAGAGGGAGAGCAGAGGTGCTGGAGAGGGAGGGCAGAAGGGCTGGAGAGAGAGAGCAGAGGGGCTGGAGAGGGAGAGCAGAGGGGCCGGAGAGAGAGAGCAAAGGGGCTGGAGAGGGAGAGCAGAGGGGCTGGAGAGGGAGAGCAGATGGGCCAGAGAGGGAGAGCAGAGGGGCCGGAGAGGGAGAGAGGGGCCGGAGAGAGAGAGCAGAGGGGCTGGAGAGGGAGAGCAGAGGGGCCGGAGAGGGAGAGAGGGGCTGGAGAGGGAGAGCAGAGGGGCTGGAGAGGGGGAGCAGAGGGGCCGGAGAGTGAGAGCAGAGGGGCTGGAAGGGGAGAGAGAGGCCGGAGAGGGAGAGCAGAGGGGCCGGAGAGGGAGAGCAGAGGGGCTGGAGAGGGAGAGCAGAGGGGCCGGAGAGGGAGAGCAGAGGGGCCGGAGAGAGAGAGCAGAGTGGCCGGAGAGGGAGAGCAGACGGGCTGGACAGGGAGAGCAGAGGGGCTGGAGAGGGAGAGTAGAGGGGCCAGAGAGGGAAAGCAGAGGGGCCGGAGAGGGAGAGCAGAGGGGCCGGAGTGGGAGAGCAGAGGGGCTGGACAGGGAGAGCAGTGGGTCTGGAGAGGGGGAGCAGAGGGGCTAGAGAGGGAGAGCAGAGGCGCCGGAGAGAGAGAGCAGAGGGGCCGGAGAGGGAGAGCAGAGAGGCCGGAGAGAGAGAGCAGAGGGGCTGGAGAGGGAGAGCAGAGGTGCTGGAGAGGGAGAGCAGAGGGGCCGGAGAGGGAGAGCAGAGGGGCCGGAGAGGGAGAGCAGAAGGGCCGGAGAGGGACAGCAGAGGGGCCGGTGAGGGAGAGCAGAGGGGCTGGAGAGGGAGAGCAGAGGGGCTGGGGAGGGAGAGCAGAGGGGCTGGAGAGGGAGAGCAGAGGGGCCAGAGATGGAGAGCAGAGGGGCTGGAGATGGAGAGCAGAGGGGCCGGAGAGGGAGAGCAGAGGGGCCGGAGAGGGAGAGAGGGGCCGGAGAGGGAGAGCAGAGGGGCCGGACAGGGGGACAGGAGCTGGAGAGGGAGAGCAGAGGGGCCGGAGAGGGAGAGCAGAGGGGCGGGAGAGAGATAGCAGAGGGGCCGGAGAGGGAGAGCAGAGGGGCTGGAGAGGGAGAGCAGAGGGGCTGGAGAGGGACAGCAGAGGGGCGGGAGAGAGAGAGCAGATGGGCCGGAGAGGGAGAGCAGAGGGGCCGGAGTGGGTGAGCAGAACGGCCGGAGAGGGAGAGCAGAGGGGCTGGAGAGGGAGAGCAGAGGGGCCGGAGAGGGAGAGCAGAGGGGCCGGAGAGGGAGAGCAGAGGGGCTGGAGAGGGAGAGCAGAGGTGCTGGAGAGGGAGAGCAGAGGGGCCGGAGAGAGAGAGAAGAGGGGCTGGAAAGGGAGAGCAGAGGGGCAGGAGAGGGAGAGCAGAGGGGCCGGAGAGGGAGAGCAGAGGGGCTGGAATGGGAGAGCAGAGTGGCCGGAGAGGGAGAGAGGGGCTGGAGAGGGAGAGCAGAGGGGCTGGAAAGGGAGAGCAGAGGGGCCGGAGAGGGAGAGCAGAGCGGCTGGAGAGGGAGAGAGAGGCTGGAGAGGGAGAGCAGAGGGGCCGGAGAGGGAGAGCATAGGGGCTGGAGAGGGAGTGCAGAGGGGCCGCAGAGAGAGAGCAGAGGGGCCGGAGAGGGAGAGCAGAGGGGCCGGAGAGAGAGAGCAGAGGGGCCGGAGAGGGAGAGCAGAGGGTCTGGAGAGGGAGAGCAGAGGGGCCGGAGAGGGAGAGCAGAGGGGCCGGAGAGGGAAAGCAGAGGGGCCGGAGAGGGAGAGCAGAGGGGCCGGAGAGGGAGAGCAGAGGGGCCGGAGAGGGAGAGTGGGGCTGGAGAGTGAGAGCAGAGGGGCCAGAGAGGGGGACAGAGGCTGGAGAGGGAGAGCAGAGGGGCCGGAGAGGGAGAGCAGAGGGGCCGGAGAGAGAAAGCAGAAGGGCCGGAGAGGGAGAGCAGAGGGCCTGGAGAGGGAGAGCAGAGGGGCTGGAGAGGGATAGCAGAGGGGCGGGAGAGAGAGAGCAGATGGGCCGGAGAGGGAGAGCAGAGGGGCCGGAGAGGAAGAGCAGAGGGGCCGGAGAGGGAGAGCAGAGGGGCTGGAGAGGGAGAGCAGAGGGGCCGGAGAGGGAGAGCAGAGGGGCCAGAGAGGGAGAGCAGAGGGGCTGGAGCGGGAGAGCAGAGGGGCCGGAGAGGGAGAGCAGAGGGGCCGGAGAGGGAGAGCAGAGGGGCCGGAGAGGGAGAGCAGAGGGGCTGGAGAGGGCGAGCAGAGGGGCTGGAGAGGGAGAGCAGAGGGGCCGGAGAGAGAGAAGAGGGGCTGGAGAGGGAGAGCAGAGGGGCAGGAGAGGGAGAGCAGAGGGGCCGGAGATGGAGAGCAGAGGGGCTGGAGAGGGAGAGCAGAGGGGCCGAAGAGGGAGAGAGGGGCTGGAGAGGGAGAACAGAGGGGCTGGAGAGGGAGAGCAGAGGGGCCGCAGAGGGAGAGTAGAGGGGCCGGGGAGGGAGAGAGGGGCTGGAGAGGGAGAGCAGTGGGGCCGGAGAGGGAGAGCAGAGGGGCTGGAGAGGGAGAGAGAGGCCGGAGAGGGAGAGCAGAGGGGCCGGAGAGGGAGAGCAGAGGGGCTGGAGAGGGAGAGCAGAGTGGCCGGAGATGGAGCGCAGAGGGGCCGGAGAGAGAGAGCAGAGGGGCCGGAGAGGGAGAGCAGGGGGGCCGGAGAGAGAGAGCAGAGGGGCCGGAGAGGGAGAGCAGAGGGGCTGGAGAGGGAGAGCAGAGGGGCTGGAGAGGGAGAGCAGAGGGGCAGGAGAGGGAAAGCAGAGGGGACGGAGAGGGAGAGCAGAGGGGCCGGAGAGAGAGAGCAGAGGGGCCGGAGAGGGAGAGAAGAGGGGCCGGAGAGGGAGAGCAGAGGGTCTGGAGAGGGAGAGCAGAGGGGCCGCAGAGGGAGAGTAGAGGGGCCGGGGAGGGAGAGAGGGGCTGGAGAGGGAGAGCAGTGGGGCCGGAGAGGGAGAGCCCCATACCATCCCGCCACCAATGGATTGTCTGAAAGGTTTGTCCAGACCTTCAAGAAGGCCACAAAGGCCATGGGTAATGAAGACATAAAACTTCAGCACAAGGTGGATAACTTCTTGTTTGCATACAGGAATGCAACACATATGGTTCCAAACCAAACTCCTGCCATGATGTTCTTCAATAGAAGCCTAAGATGCCGGCTGGATTTGATCAAGCCAAACATCAGAAGGGACGTGGAGAACCAGCAATTTCAAGGCATGAATGAAAGGCCAACTAGAACCTTCCAGATAGGTCAACATGTTTTGTCCCGGGACTACCGTACCGAGAAATGGCAGCCTGGAACTAGCTGCACACGACTAGGACCACTGATGTATACCGTGGACATCGGAGAAAGCATAATAGGGCGCCATGCTGACCAAATCATAGAGTCAATCGAAAAGGGACAACCTACACCACAACTCTACACGCCTAATGAGGAAGTAGAGATACCCATATCTACCTCCGATCCGGTGATACTGGAACCCGATGAACCCGACACTGGCATTCAAGCCGAATCAGCCTTGCCAAAAGAACCTACTACACCACCAGAAACTACTGCACCACCGAGGCGTTATCTGGACCGAGTCAGGAAGCCTCCAGACAGACTGACTTATAATTAATTAACTACAGCAATGTGTAGATTATTTTTCTTGTAACATGTAATTAATGATTACTTAAAAATATTATGTACTGGTTGACTAAAAGGGGAGGAATTGCAGTGTATGTGCCTTTAAGAGCCCCCTGTGTACTGTAATGCTGGTAATGGCCAATCGGGCTATATTAGCCTGTATATTGTGTTGTATCAGTTAGTTCCCCTCCAGGCTTTGTTCAGTAAACACCTTTAAAACCAACTGCTGTCTTCAGTGTCCCTATTAACACACGGACACAACAACGCACAACTTCAACTCCATCATCAAGTTTGCTGATGACACTACCGTTGTAGGCCTGATCACAGATGGCAACGAGACAGGCTGCAGGGAGGAGGTAAGAGCCCTAGGACAATGGTGCAAGTACAACAACCTCTCCCTGAGCATCAGCAAACAAAGGAGATGATCGTGGACTACAGGAAGCGGCAGGGGGAGGGACACACCCCAATCTACATCGAAGGGGCTGAGTTGGAGAGGGTCAGCAGCTTCAAATTACTGGGTGTATTCATTACGGAGGACTTAACGTGGTCCAATCACATCGACGTTGTAACCAAGAAGGCATGCCAACGCCTGTTCTTCCTCAGACGACTGAAGAAATTTGGAATGGCCCCCCAGATTCTCACCAACTTCTACCGGTGCACCATCGAGTGTATCCTGTCCGGCTGTATCACTACCTGGTATGGCAACTGCACTGCCACAGACTGCAAGGCTCTACAGATGGTAGTGAAAGCTGCACAACACACTATAGGAATTAAACTACCTGCTGTGCAGGATATCTACCCCGAGAGGTGCCGGGGGATGGCCCTGAGAATCATTAAAGACGCAAGTCACCCCAGCCACAACCTGTTCGCCCTGCTCCCGTCTGGTAAGAGATACGGAAGCATACGGTCTCGTACCAACAGGTTCGAAACAGCTTCTACCCCCAGGCCATAAGACTCATGAACGATTAATTTATTATTAATTACTGTTGTTTTATTTATTATTAATGTCTTTCTATTCGTATTTCTGTTAGTATTTTATCGTTATGCCATATTTATTCCAATGTTGGGAGGACTCGTAAAAATCAACATTTCATTGTGCAGTACACACGTCTGCTGCATATATGACAAATAAAATTGAATTGAATTGAATTGAATTGAAAATAAAACAAAACAATGTGACTCAACCGTGGCTAACAAGGGAAATTAGGGATAGCATAAGATCCAAGGTGAGGACATATAAATTGGCCAGGCAAAAGCAGCAAACCTGAGGAATCGGAGCAAGTTAGGATTCAGCAAAGAAGGACAAAGAGATTAATTAAGAGGGGGGAAATAGAGTATGTGTGTAAGCTTTCAGGGAGAATAGAAACTAACTGTAAAAGCTTCTATAGATATGTGAAGAGCAAACGATTGGTGAAGTGAAGCGTAGGTCTGTTGCAGTCAGGATCAGCGGAATTTATAATGGCGAACAAAGAAATGATAGACCAATTAATTACTTACTTTGATTCTGTCTTCACAAATGAGGACACAATTAACTTCCCAAAGATGTCGGGAAACCTCGGGTCTAATGAGAGGGTGGAACTGAATGAAATCAGAATTTGTAGGGAAATGATCTAAGGGAAATTGACGGGATTGATGGCCGATAAATCCCCAGGGCCTGATAATCTACATCCATGGTACATAAGGAAGTGGCCCTACAACTAGTAGATGTATTGCTTGTCATCTTCCAAAATTCTAAAGTCTCTGGAATAGCTAATGTTACCCCACTATTCAAAAAATATGGTATAGAGAAAATGGGGAATTATAGACTGGGGGGCTGGCATCGGTAGTTGGGAAAATGCTAGAGTCCACAATAAAAGAGTTAATAGCAGAGCACTTGGAAAACAGAGACAGGATCGGACAAAGTCAAAATGGATTTACAAAAGCTTAATCGTGCTTAACTACTCTACTGGAATTTTTTGAGGATGTAACTGGTAGAATAGGTAAGGGAGAACCAGTGGATGTGGTGTATTTGGACTTTAAAAGGCTTTCGATAAGGTCCCGTATAAGGGATTAGCGTGTACAGTTAAAGCACCTGGGATTGGGGGCAAGGTACTGACTTGGAGAGAGAACTGGTTGGCAGATAGGAAGCAAGAGTTGGAATAAACGGGTCTTTTTCTGAGTGGCATGCAGTGACAAGTGGGGATCCGCAGGGTTCGGTGCTAGGACCCGAGCTATTCACAATTTATATTAATGATCTAGAGGAGGGAACTAGATGTAATATCTCCAAGTTTGCAGATGACACAAAGCTGGTTGGGCGTGTGTGCTGTGAGGAGGATGCCTAGAATCTCCAGTATGATTTGAACAGGTTGGGTGATTATATTGCATGTGCCATGCATCAGCCCAATGTGGATAAATGCGAGGTTATCCACTTTGGTGGCAAAAACAGGATGACAGTTTATTATCTGTATGGCAATATGTTGGGAGAAAGGGAAGTTCAACGAGACCTGGGTGTCCTTGTGCACCAGTCGCTGAAGGTAAGCATGCAGGTGCAGCAGGCGGTTCAGAAGGCAAATGGTATGTTGGCCTTCGTAGCGAGAGGATTCCAGTTCAGCAACAAGGATGTCTTGTTGCAGTTGTGCAGGGCCTTGTTGCGAACACACCTTGAGTATTGCGTGCAGTTTTAGCTGGCTTATCTGAGGAAGGATGTTCTTGCCATGGAGGGAGAGCAGCGAAGATTCACCAGACTGATACATGGGATGGCAGGAATGACGTATGAGGAGAGATTGGGATGATTGGGCTTATACTCTCTGGTGTTTAAAAGAATGAGGATGGATCTCTTTTATAAAATTCTAGCAGGACTAGACAGACTAGATGCAGGAAGGATGTTCCCGCTGATGGGTGAGTCCAGATCCAGGGGTCACAGTCTAAAGATAAGGGGAATGCCATTTAGGACAGAGATGAGGAGGAATATTTTCACCGAGAGAGTGGTGATCCTGTGGAATTCTCTAACACAGATGGCAATTTAGGCCAATTCATTAAATATATTCAAGAATGAGTAGGTATATTTCTTAAGGCTAAAAGGATCAATGGATATGGGGAGATGACAGGGACTGGGTACTGAATTTGGAAGCTCAACCATGATCTCATTGAATGGCGGAGCAGACTCGAGGAGCCGAATGGCCAACTCCTGGTCCTATCCTCTATGTTTCTATGTTTACTGTAACAGCAATATACTCGACACCGCTCACTGTAAGATTCTGAGATACTCATATGCTCCTCACACCTAACTGTAACACTCTAATATACCCCACTCCCCTCACTGTAACGCTCTGACATACCCCACACCTCTCACTGTAACACTCTGATATACCCCACACCCTCAACTGTAAAACTCTGATATACCCCACACCCTCAACTGTAACGCTCTGATACACAACACACGCCTCAAGGTAACTCGTTGATTTACGCCACACCCCTCACTGTAACGCACTGATACAGAACACACGCCTCATGGTAACGCTCTGATATACCCACACCCTTCTCTGTAACCCGGTGATAAACCCAACACCTCTCACTTTAACACTTATCTGCCCCACACCTCTCACTGTAACACTCTGCTTTATCCCACACCTCTCACTTTAACACTGATATTCCCCACACTCCTTTATATAACGGACACCGCTCACTTAGAGGCTCTGGTATAACCCACACCCCTCACGATATCACTGTGATATATCTCACACCTCTCTCTCTAACACAATGGTATACTCCACACCGCTCACGGTAACACAGATATGCCTCATAGCCCTCACTGTAACAACGATACACCCCACACCTCTCACTGTAACACACTGATATACCCCACTTCGCTAACTTTGACACACTGATATAACCCACACCCCTCACTGTAACTCTGATGTCGTCCACACCCCTCACTGTAACTCACTGATACACACCCCATTTCTCACTGTAAAACTCTGATATACCCCACACCTCTCACTGCAACACTCTGATATAACTGACACCTCTCACTGTAACACTGATATACCCCATATCCCTCATTGTAACAGTGAAGTACCCAACACCCTCACTGTAAAATACTGATATAACCTCTACGCTCACTGTGACACACTAATATACCCCATGCACATCACTTTAACACTGCTATATCCCATGCATCTCATTCTGACACTCATATGCTCCTCACACCTAACTGTAACACTGATATAACCCACGCATCTCATTCTATCACTAATATGCTCCTCACACCTCACTGTAACACTCTGATATACCCAACACCTCTCACGCTAAAAATCATACACTTCACACCACTCAGTGTAACAATCTGATATACCCACACCCCTCACTGTAACACTGTGATATACCACACACCCCATACTGCAATGCACTGATGCACCCCACACGCCTCACTGTAATGCGCTGATATAGCCCACAACCCTCAGTGTCACACTCTGATATGCCCCACATCCATCCACTATGGCAGCACGGTGGCATAGTGGTTAGCACTGCTCCCTCACAGCGCCAGGGACCCGGGTTCGAATCCGGTCTTGGGTGACTGTCTGTGTGGAGTTTGCACATTTTCCCCGTGTTTGCGTGGGTTTCCTCCAGGCACTCCGGTTTCCTCCCACAGTCCAAAGATGTGCGCTTTAGGTTGATTGGCTATGATAAATTGACCCTTAGTGTTAGGGGGATTAAATACGTGGGGTTACGGGGATAGGGTGGGACATGTGTTGGTGTAGGGGTTACGGGGATCGGGTGGGATATGTGTCGGTGCAGGCTCGATGGGCCGAAATGGCCTCTATCTGCACTGTGGGGTTTCTGTAATTCTGATATAACCCATACCCCTCACTGTAACACACTGAAATACACCACTTCTCTCACTGTGACACACTGATATACCCCACACCTCTCACTGTAACTCTGATATAGGGCACACCGCTCACTGTAACTCTCTGATACACACCACATTTCTCACTGTAACACTCTGATATAACCCACACCCCTCACTTTAACACTGATAAAAACGACACCCCTCTCTGTAACACTAGAATATACCACACTCACCTTAGTTTAACACTAATATACCTCACACCCCGCACTATAACACTCTGATGTGCCCACACCCCTCACTGTATCACTCTGATATACTCCAAACTCCTTACTGTAACATTGTTATTACCGACACCTGAAGGCGTTGTGTCTTAATGCAAGGAGCATTTGTAATAAGGTGGATGAATTGGCTGCGCAAGTAGAGGTAAACGATTACGATTTGGTTGGGATAACGGAAACGTGGCTCAAGGATGGCCAAGACTGGGTACTCAACATTCAGGGGTATTCGATATTCAGGAAAGATAGGCAGAAAGGAACGGGAGGGGGGGAATCATTACTGGTTAAAGAAGGGATTAACACAATTGTAAAGAAGGATATTAGCTCTGATGATGTGGAATCTGTATGGGTAGAATTGTGGAATATTAAGGGGAAAAAACGTCAGTGGGAGTGGTGAAAAGACATCCAAACAGTAAGGCGAAGGTTGGGGAAGGCATTAAAAGGGAAAATAAAGAAGCGTGTAATAAGGCACAGCGGACATCATGGGTGACTTTAATCTACATATAGATTGGGCTAACCAAATTAGTAACAATACTGTGGAGAAGGAATTCCTGGAGTGTTAACGGGATGGTTTCCTGGACCAATATGTCGAGGAACCAACCAGAAATCAGGCCATCTTAGACTGGGTATAATGTAACGAGAAAGGATTAATTAGCAATCTTCTTGTACGAGGCCCCTTGTGTCGGAGCGATCATAATATGATCGAATTCTTCATTAAGATGGAGAATGAAGTAGTTGAATCAGAGACTAGGGTCCTCAATTTAAATAAAGGAAACTACGATGGTCTAAGGAGCGAGTTGGGCAGTATTGATTGGGGAATGGCACTCAAAGGCGTGACGGTGGATAGGCATTGGCAAACATTCAAAGACCGAATGGATGTGCTACAGAATTTGTTCATCCCAGTTTGGCATAAAAATAAAACAAAACAGGTAACTCAACCGTGGCTAACAAGGGAAATTAGGGATCGCATAAGATCCAAAGAGAGGACATATAAATTGGCCAGAAAAAGCAATAATCCTGAAGATTGGGAGCAGTTTAGGTTTCAACAAACGAGGACAAAGGGATTAATTAAGAAAGGGAAAATGGAATATGAGCGTAAGCTTGCAGGGATAATAACAACTGACTGTAAAAGCTTTTATAGATATGTGAAGAGAAAAATATTGGTGAACTCAAGCTTAGGTCCCTTGCAGTCAGAATCCGGGGAATTAATAATGGGGAACAAAGAAATGGTTGACCAACTAAATATCTATTTCGGTTCTGTCTTTACAAAGCAGGATGCAAATAACCTCCCAGAGATGCCGGGGAACATAGGGTCTGATGAAAGGGTGGAACTGAAAGAAATCAGTATTCGTAGGGATAGGTTGTTAGGAAATTTGATGGGACAGAAGGCCGATAAATCCCCAGGGCCTGATATTCTACATTCCAGGGTAATTAAGGAAGTGGCCCTAGATATAGTAGATGCATTGCTGGACATCTTCCAGAGCTCGATAGACTCTGGAACAGTACCCATGGATTGGAGGGTAGCTAATGTTACCCCACTTTTCAAAAAAGACGGTGGAGAAAAAGCGGGGAATTATAGACCAGTAAGCCTGACATCGGTAGTGGGGAAAATGTTAGATTCCATTATAACTGATCTAATAGCAGAGCACTTGGAAAGAGGTGACAGAATCGAACAAAGTCATCATGGATTTACAAAAGGTAAATCATGTTTGACTAATCTACTCGAATTTTTTGAGGATGTAACTAGTAAAATAGCGAAGGGAGAACAAGTGGATGTGGTGTATTTGGACTTTCAGAAGGCTTTCGATAAGGTCCCACATAAGAGATTAGCCTGCAAAATTAAGGCACATGGGATTGGGGGCTATGTATTTACTTGGATAGAGAACTAGTTGGCGGACATAAAGCAAAGAGTTGGAATAAATGGGTCATTTTCCGACTGGCAGGCAGTGACTAGTGGGATACCACAAGGATCGGTCCTAGGACCCCAGCTGTTCACAATATATATTAGTGATCTGGACGAGGGAATTGGATGTAATATCTCCAAATTTTCAGAAGACACAAAGCTGGGTGAGAGGGTATGCTGTGAGGAGTATGTCGTGTAACTCCAGTACGATTTGGACAGGTCTGGTGGCTGGGCAGAAACATGGCAAATGTACTATAATGTGGATAAATGTGAGGTTATCCACTTTGGTGGCAAAAACAGGAAGGCAGATTATTATTTGAATGGCAATAGATTGTGAGAAGGGGAAGTGCAAAGAGACCTGCATGTTCTTGTGCACCAGTCGCTGAAGGTAAGCATGCAGGTGCAGCAGGCTGTTAAGAAGGCAAATTGTATGTTGGCCTTCGTAGCTACAGGGTTTGAGTACAGGAACAAGGATGTCTTGCTACAGTTGGACAGGGCCTTGTTGAAACCGCACCTTGAGTATTGTGTGCAGTTTTGGTCGCCTTACCTGAGGAAGGACGATCTTACCATGGAAGGAGTGCAGCGAAGATTCACCAGGCTGATACCTGGGATGGCAAGAATGACGTATGAGGAGAGATTGTGTCGATTGGGCTTATACTAACTGGTGCTTAGAAGATTGTGAGGGGGTCTCATCGAAACATGTAAAATTATGTCAGGCCTGGACAGACTAGATTCGGGAAGGATGTTTCTGATGGCTGGGGAGTCCAGAACCAGGGGTCATAGTCTAAGGATAAGGAGTAAGCCATTTAGGACTGAAATGAGGAGGACTTTCTTCACCCAGAGAGTGGTGAACTTGTGGAATTCTTGGCCACAGAGGGCGGTGGAGGCCAGTACATTAAATATATTCAAGAAAGAATTGGATATATTTCTTAAGGCTAAAGGGATCAAGGGATATGGGGAGAAGGCAGGGACAGGGTACTGAATTTGGATGATCAGCCATGATCTCATTGAATGGCGGAGCAGGCTCAAATGGCCGAATGGCCTACTCCTGCTCCTATGTTCTATGTTTCTTTGTTTCACTTAGAGACTCTGGTATAACCAACACCCCTCACTGTATCGCTAATACATCCCACACCTCTCGCTCTAGCACACTAATATACTGACTATGCTCAGGGTGACACATTGATATACCCCACACCCGTCACTCTAACTCTGATGTTTTCCACATCTCTCACTGTAACTCTCTGATGCACAAATATTCCTCACTGTATCACTCTGCTATACCACACAAACCTCACTGTTACACTCTGATATACCACACACCCCTCACTGTAACGCACTGATGCACACCACATGCCTCACCATAATGCGCTGATATATCCCAAACCCCTCACTGTGACACTCTGTTAGATCCCATACCCCTCACTGTGACACTCTGATATACCCACATCCCACACGGTAAGTCCGATAAAAACGACATTCCTCACTGTAACACTCTCATATATCCCACAACCCTCATTATAACACTCTAATTTACCCCACACCCCTCAGTGTAACACTCTGATATACCGCACACTCCTTATTTTAACATTGATATAACCGACACCGAACACTTCAAGACACTGGTATAGTCGAAGCACGGAGCCTGGGAGGTGAGGAGCCCGCTATAGAAACCGGAGAGCAGCGAGGCCCGAGAGCAGTCGGAGCACGGAGCCTGGGAGGTGAGGAGCCCAGTATAAAAACCAGAGAGCAGCGAGGCCCGAGAGCAGTCGGAGCACGGGGCCTGGGAGGTGAGGAGCCCGGTATAAAAACCGGAGAGCAGCGAGGCTTACCAACTCAGCAGCGGGGAGAGAGGTAAAAAGTAATCAGAGTGTGACGTCACCACGGAGCAGGTAAGTGATTGGTTGGTGAGTATTTCTCTCTTTTCAATACAAGCTTGACTTCTGTGGTGTTAAATTTCTAGGGTCTCTGGTGTAGTGGGGACAGTTGGTAAATAAAGCGCCCCAGAGTATACCAGTAACTGGGGTATTGAATAAATGTTTTAATTAATTAAAGGAGTAAGTCATGGCAGGAGAGTTCAGACCTGTGTTCTGCTCCTCTTGCTCCATGTGGGAAGTCAGGGACGCTGCCAGTGTCCCTGACGACCATGTGTGCGGGAAATGCATCCAGCTGCAGCTACTTGCAGACCGCATTGCGGCGCTCGAGCTGCGGGTGGATGAATTTTGGAGCATGCGCGATGCTGAGAGGGTCGTGGATAGCACGTTTAGCGAGTTGTTTACGCCTCAGGGTAGGGCTGCACAGGGGGTGACCATCAGGTGGAGCAACAGAGGCAGGCAGGAAGTGCAGGGAACCCCTGCGGACATCCCCCTTTCAAACAGGTATACCAAGTTGGATACTGTTGAGGGGGATGACTCACCAGGGGAAGGCAGCAGCAGCCAGCTTCCTGGCACCAGGGACGCTTCTGCTGCTCAGGAAGGGAGGAAAAAGAGTGGGAGAGCAATAGTGGTAGGGGATTCTATCGTAAGGGGAACAGATAGGCGTTTCTGTGGCCGCAAACATGACTCCAGGATGGTTTGTTGCCTCCCTGGGGCCAGGGTCAGGGATGTCACTGAGCGGCTACAGGGCATTCTTAAGGGGGAGGGTGAGCAGGCAGAGGTCGTGGTCCAGATTGGGACCAACGACATAGGAAGGAAGGGGGATGAGGTCCTGCATCAAGAGTTTAGGGAGCTAGGTAACAGATTAAAGAGCAGGACCTCGAAGGTTGTAATCTCTGGATTACTCCCAGTGCCACGTGCTAGTGAGTATAGGAATGGGAGGATAGAGCAGATGAATGCCTGGCTAAAGAGTTGGTGTAGGGGGGAGGGTTTTACTTTCCTGGATCACTGGGCCTGCTTCTGGGAAAGGTGGGACTTGTACAAGTCGAACGGGTTGCAACTGAACCAGAGCGGGACAAATATCCTTGCAGGGAGGTTTGCTAGCACTGTTGGGGGGTGTTAAACTAACTTGGCAGGGGGATGGGATACAGAGGGGAGCTGAAATAGGGGGTGATGTGCTGCCAATTATAGAGAAAAAAACAAGTCAGCTTGGTAGACAGGGCAAATATATAAGGGCAAGGCTGGATGGCATTTATTTTAATGCAAGGAGTCTTGCAAATAAGGTGGATGAACGGAAGGTGTTGATAAACACATGGGAGTATGATATTGTTGCTATCACGGAGACATGGTTGAGGGAGGGGCAAGACTGGCAGCTCAATATTCCGGGGTACAGAATCTTCAGGCGAGACAGAGGGGGAGGTATAAGAGGAGGGGGTGTCGCAATATTAATTAAGGAGTCAATTACTGCAGTAAGGAGGGATGATATATTATCAGGTTCCTCTAATGAGGCCATATGGGTGGAGCTTAAAAACAAAAAGGGGGCAAGCACTTTGCTGGGAGTGTACTATAGGCCTCCAAACAGTCAGGGGGAGATAGAGGAACAGATATGTCGGCAAATCTCAGAGAAATGTGCAAATAATATGGTAATAATAATGGGGGATTTCAACTTCCCCAATATTAACTGGGATAGTCAGAGTGTGAAAGGCTCAGAGGGTGTAGAATTCTTAAAGTGCATCCAGGAGAGCTTTTTGAGCCAGCATGTAGAAAGTCCTACAAGAGAGGGGGCGGTACTGGACCTAATTCTAGGGAATGTGGCCGGCCAAGTGGAAAAAGTGCTAGTAGGTGAGCACTTTGGTGATAGTGACCATAGTATGGTAAGATTTGAGGTGGTCATGGAAATGGACAGGGATGGGCCGGAAATAAAGGTTCTAAATTGGGGGAAGGCCGATTTAAATAGGATAAGGCAGGATCTGGCCAAAATGGATTGTGATCAGCTACTTGTAGGAAAATCCGCATCGGAGCAATGGGAGGCTTTCAGAAGGGAGATTGAGATCATACAATGGCATCATGTTCCCGCAAAGGTCAAGGGTGGTTCCAAAAACCACAGGGAACCTTGGATGTCAGGGGATATACGAGAATGGATTAGGAAAAAAAGGAGGTCTTTTGGCAGACACAAAAGGCTAAAGACGGAGGAAGCCCTAGAGGAGTACGAAAAGTGCAGGGGGATACTTAAAAAAGAAATTAGGAGATCCAGGAGGGGCCATGAAATAACACTGGCGAGCAAAATAACGGAAAATCCTAAGATGTTTTTTAAGTATATTAAGGGTAAGAGGATAACTAGGGAAAAAATAGGGCCCATTAGGGACAAAAGTGGCAATCTGTGTGTGGAGCCGGAAGATGTAGGAGGGGTTCTAAATGAATTTTTCGCATCTGTTTTCACTATGGAGAAGGACGATGTAGACATAGAAATAGGGCGGGGGGACTGTGATATGCTCGAACATATTAACATCGAGAGGGAGGAGGTATTGGCGGTTTTAGCTGGCCTTAAAATGGATAAATTCCCAGGCCCGGATGAAATGTATCCCAGGCTGCAGTGTGAGGCAAAGGAAGAGATTGCGGGGGCTCTAACACATATATTCAGGACCTCCCTGGCCACAGGGGATGTGCCAGAGGACTGGAGAACCGCTAATATAGTACCATTATTCAAGAAGGGTAGTAGGGAAAAACCGGGGAACTACAGGCCAGTGAGCCTATCATCAGTGGTAGGAAAATTATTGGAAAAAATTCTGAGGGACAAAATTTGTCTCCACTTGGAGAGGCAAGGATTAATCAGGGATAGTCAACATGGCTTTGTCAAGGGAAGATCATGTCTGACTAATTTGATTGAATTTTTTGAGGGGGTGACTAGGTGTGTAGATGAGGGTAACGCAGTGGATGTGGTATACATGGATCTCAGTAAGGCCTTCGATAAAGCCCCGCACAGGAGACTGGTCAAGAAGGTAAGAGCCCATGGAATCCAGGGTGCCTTGGCACATTGGATACAAAACTGGCTAAGTGGCAGAAGGCAGAGGGTGATGGTCGAAGGTTGCTTTTGTGACTGGAAGCCTGTGGCCAGTGGGCACCACAGGGATCGGTGCTGGGTCCCTTGCTGTTTGTGGTCTACATTAATGACTTGGATATGAATGTAAAAGGTATGATCAGTAAGTTCGTGGATGATACAAACATTGGTAGGGTGGTAAATAGCGAGGAGGGTAGCCTCAGTCTGCAGGACGATATAGATGGGTTGGTCAGAAGGGCGGAACAGTGGCAAATGGAATTCAACCCGGAAAAGTGCGAGGTGATGCACGTTGGGGGGACTAACAAGGCAAGGGAATACACAATGAATGGAAAGACCCTAGGCAAGACGGAGGGTCAGAGGGATCTGGGTGTGCAAGTACACAGATCCCTGAAGGCGGCTGAACAGGTGGATAAGATGGTAGAAAAGTCATATGCGATACTTGCCTTCATTAGCCGAGGCATTGAATATAAGAGCAAGGAGGTTATGATGGAGCTGTATAAACCACTGGTTAGGCCACAGCTGGAATACTGTGTGCAGTTCTGGTCGCCACACTACAGGAAGGAAGTGATCGCGTTAGAGAGGGTGCAGAGGAGGTTCACCAGGATGTTACCAGGGCTGGAGCGCTTCAGCTATGAAGAGAGACTGACAGATTGGGTTTGTTTTCCTTGGAGCAGAGGAGGCTGAGGGGGGACATGATTGAGGTGTACAAAATTATGAGGGGCATAGATAGGATGGATGCTGAGGAGCTTTTTCCCTTAGTAGAGGGGTCAATAACTAGGGGGCATAGATTCAAGGTAAAGGGCGGGAGGTTTAGAGGGGATTTGAGAAAGAACTTTTTCACCCAGAGGGTGGTTGGAGTCTGGAACTCACTGCCTGAAAGGGTTGTGGAGGCAGGAACCCTCACAACATTTAAGAAGCATTTGGATGAGCACTTGAAATGCCATAGCATACAAGGCTACGGACCAAATGCTGGAATATGGGATTAGATTAGACAGGGCTTGATGGCCGGCGCGGACACGATGGGCCGAAGGGCCTCTATCCGTGCTGCATAACTCTATGACTCTATGACTCTAACCCACAACCCTCACAGTAACACACTGATATTTCCCACACCATTCACTGATACAGACTAAAATACCACACTTCGCTCACTGTAACACACTTATATACACCACACCTCTCACTGTCACTCTCTGATATACCCCACACCCCTCCCTGTAACATTCAGATATACCCCACACCCCTCACTGTAACACACTGATATACCGCACACTCCTTACTTTAACATTGATATAACCGACACCGCTCACTAAGAGACTCTGGTATAGCCACTGTATC